>NC_056732.1:1471247101-1471312101 GCF_019279795.1 Protopterus annectens | reverse complement strand
GTTCATTCCACTTTTAGCGTCCTACCTGTGGTTGGAGATGCAGAGGTGTGCTCACCTATGGCCATCCTGCTATATAACAGCACTAACTATTATGGGGATTTCTGCAGCTGTTTCCTTTCACATTCATTATGACTACTATATTGTGACCATGTTCATTCTTCATATATATATATATATATATATATATATATATATATATATATATGTGTGTGTGTGTGTGTGTGTGTGTGTGTGTGTGTGTGTGTATATATCGGTCTGTACATACACATGCAAATACACCTACATGGTCATTTACATCTTCCATATCGTTGAATCAACGCCGCTTACCATTGCGCATACATGCTTGTATACCCGTTTACGTCTAGGGTTGCCACCTTTTCATATGGCCAAAGTGGGGCATTTTCGGGACACACATCAGATTTTACAGGCAGACACATAACCACAGTCAGTACAAAGTTTAGAACTTTACTTATTTGCCTAAATGAAAGCTTATTCTTGTAGCAGTTTAGTTGCTTAATCTGTTTCTTGTAACTTTAAGTATTTTACATACAGAAATAACTGTTTTATGCAACTGTTACAAGAAATATGGGACATAAGTATTTCCTACAATCACAGGACATTTGCCATTGTATTATATTTAGTCTGGACACAACTGCCCAAAATGAGACTGTCCCTCACAGGGTGGGGCAGGTGGTAACCCTACTTACATCTGCTTTAAAGTGCCTTAAGCACCCTATATCCGACTGCCATTATGTGAATGTGTAAGGTATATATTTCCGATAATGCACGTGGGGAGATGTGCATCACGGTCAGGTGTTTAATCCTGGGTCATAGGTTCTGCAGGACTGGCTGGAGGCTGAGCAGTCTTGTGGACAACTACTGCTCATACAACTTGTGTCCAGATGTATACAGGACTGGACATCATGTCGTGACACCAAGTCCAATGTTTAGAACAGATCAATATCCCATGAAAGATATCCAAAAATTGTGGGGACCAATGACCTTCTCAGCTTTATGGCTATAAGGTAGGGTTATACTTGCAAGGGATACATAGTTTGCAATCCTGAGACTGCCTAGGGTGAGACTGCCTACTAGATATGGGTAGGGGTCACTATATGCAAATTTGGCTGTGCCTATCTAGCAGCCCGAGTATGGGTGGTTTTGGTGGACATTCAAGAAGGGGGGGGTGTGCTGTGAAGGGGATAATGGGTATTCAATTATGTATCCAGGTGTGTTGGGGTTGGATGCCTCAGTTCAGGCCAGACCATTATGTGGGTATGTGCCGGTAACATTTCTGTACATGTGTATTGCACTTTTTAATGTTCACATGTTTGTGGGATTGTATTGTGGCTGTGTATATTTGTTCTTTGGTTATCTTCCTGATTCACCCACTGCTCCCTCGTAGACCTCCAGTTCACCTATTGTGCATCCAACCCAGTCTCCCCTTGGTGAATTATTACATTACCCATCACCCCCACACCCATATTCCACAGACACCATTCATCACTTCTCTAGTTGATGGCCCATGGCACAGTCAACAGAACACATTGCATATACTACATATCTCTGGGACCAATATGGTTGTGAGGACTACCCTAGCATATCTGATCATCCACATGCTGTACTTCATGCACATAGGTACACGCAAATACTTATCTTTCATGACATGGTAGGTAGACCCCGGGTAATACCCATGCATCTATGGGCTGTCCTGACAAGGACAACTTGGACCACGAATGGGCAGATATTGGGTGAATGCTCTGACCATTGGTAGGGTTGCCACCTTTTCATATGACCTGGATGGGACATTTTCGAGGCACACATCAGAGGTTACAGGCCAACACATACCCATGGTCATTACAAAGGATAGTACTTTAGTTTTATGCATACATATAAGCTTTTATTGATTTAGCGGTGTAGTTGCTTATTCTGCTTCGTTTACTTGCTTATTCTGTTTCTTGTAACATTTAGGTATTTTATATACGGACATATGTATTGTATGGGACTATTACAAGATATGGGGCATAATTATGTCCTACTATTGCAGGACATTTCACATTTATAATGGTTTTGGTATAGACATACCTGCCTAAAGGGGGACTGTCCCTCACAATGTAGGACAGGTGGTAACCCAAACCACTGGGCTAGGCTTAGCAATTGGCGGCGAGCTAACACAATGTGTTTTGCTTCCACTTGGTATAACTAGCGACACTACAATGGAATATGGGCACGGGGTTTTAAATATCATTTGTTCGAGGGATGGGGACTCAATATTCAGCTACGTGCCTTTGTGTTTACTTCTTATTGTGGTGTTCACAAAAATGTGTTGTATGCTTTGCATACATTTCACTATCCATGGACACTGACGGGAGTAATTACTATTAGAGGCAGGCTGTATTAGTCAGCATTTTAGGTTGCGCATATACAGCCGACATGCTCATGCTTCCGTGCAGAGCTTGGACATGCCCCTGCACTCGTACACGTTTCCTATGCACGTGGCCATTACGGCAGCGAGCCTTCATTAATATGCATGTGGTGCTGCTGTGCCATCTCTATGCCGCACGGTCGGTGCAAGGCTAACGCCGTCCTTGCGCAGAGCTTCATGAATCCCGGGACTGGTGTAGACCCTTTTCCTTTCACTGCTATCTGCATATTGGTAGTCTGCTATTCAAACAGTATCAGGAAAAAATGATATGGTGAGAACATCTCTCTTATATCTAAGTTTAAAGATCCTCTGCTATGGTTAGCAGTTGATTAGGTTTCCAAGCATTAAAAATCAAATTTCTAGTTTTTCAAGTCCTGAAAAATGGCCTAAAACCAAAGGATCAGAAAGCTGAGTTTTAAAATACCAAGATGACAAAAGGAGGCACAACTGCTGAAATCACAGTCAGAGCAACAGTGCTTGAAGAAGGGTGGAAATGAAGACTAAGTGCTTGGCACACATGTATGTAACTGACATTTTACAAACAAGCACTGGCAGCATCTACAGCTATTGTGAAGTGGTTTGGCTACAGCATTAATCAAAGAATGACAGCAAAAGACAATTCAGTTAATATTCCCCTTGAGTAGTGCCTGGTTAAACACAACACCACCTCCAGCTGGAAATAAAAGGTGCCAATAAAGGCAATCCCAAAGAGAAGGAGCCAAAAACAGTGTATATTAAGCCCAAAAATAATGTATATAAAATCCAAGCAATGCACAACGGCCAAAACTAATGCATTTTGAATTACAACCATTTTATTTGCAATTCTGTGATTGAGTGCTTTCGTATCCAGAACAGGAAACTTCATAAGAATCTGTTTAACAACACATCCTGTCCCACTTATAGGTTCTTAGGTTCATAGGAAGGTACTAGACTATTGGCCCTAGGGCCTATATAAGCCTAGACAGAAAGGTACCCTGGCTTTCGCCACCCAAGAAAATTATTTCCCTGTGCGCCTGTCGAGCAGAGTCACAGAAGTGATCCCTGAGGTGAATTTCCTATTTCCCATCTAATCATTAAGATTTTCCTTGAAGAGTGCTAATGAGGAGCTTTGTTTGATATAGATAGGTAGTTTGTTCCAGAGTATGGGAAGTCTCTGGGACAGGAATCTATCCCTCCAGCATGTTCTGTTTATTGTGGAGACAAGGTTTAGGTCCCCAGAGCATGTAGCTTGGAGGGATTGGGATTTCTTTAAGTGGAGCATGTCCAACAGCTCTGGGTTTGACATAGCTTTGTATGTTAGGCAGAGATCGCCTCTAAGTAGGCGATATGCGATGAAGTGCAGCTGGAGTTTTTGAGACAGTCTGCATAGGGCATCTGTTTGAGGCCAGTAATTCTCTTTGTGAGGTATTTCTGTGGCCTTTCCAGTTGTTGTAGATGTCTTGTGAGGTACATACCAAAAGGGGCATTGTACTCTATAATTTGTCTAATGAGTGATGAGTAGATAGGAACAATTACCTCTTTTTTCCTGAATGAGAAACCTTTTTTGATGAGGTGTGCTACATAGAAGGATTTCCTGACTACTGTGGCAATGTGATTATCAAAGGAGAGACTACTGTCCACCTGTGTCCCAAGGTCTCTTATCACACTTTCAGTGTTAAGTAAACTACCGCCTATGTGGTAGTTCATGGGTACAGAGTTTTTACCAACAGGGACGACAATGCACTTTTTGGCATTGATCTTGAGGCCATGGCTTTGACACCAGGCATATGTCTTAGTAAGGCTCTTTTGTAGGATGTCCACATCGTTAGGAGTTTCTATTATGGCTCTTAGTTTGCAGTCATCTGCGAACTTCATTAGCCAAAGACCTTCTGTGTTAGCCTGTACTTCAGAGAAGTAGATACCAAACAGGAGAGGACCCAGGACTGAACCCTGTGGTACTCCACTTGTCACTGGTCTGAAGTCGGATTTGGAGTCTGCTACTTTCACAGTGTGGGTTCTGTCAGTGAGCCAGTTGTCAACCCATCTTGTGAAATAGGGATTTATACCTAGTTTAGTGAATTTATCTATAATTCTAGAGTGAGGGATGGTGTTGAAAGCCTTGGAGAGATCTAGATAGGCTGTGTGAACCACCTTACCCTCATCTACGGCTTTGGTGACTGCTTCAAAGAAGTCTATCAGGTTTAGGAGACATGATCTGCCTTTTACAAACCCAAACTGGGTGGGGTTCAGTGTTTGGAGATTACCAATGTCTTTGTTTATAAGTTCCATGATGATACATTCCATGGTCTTGCAGACCAGGCTAGTCAGGCTAATGGGGCGGCAGTTCCCGGGGTCTGTGGTTGATCCCTCTTTGTGGAGTGGGATAACCATCGCTGTGTGCTATTCAATGGGCACAAAGCCAGAGGTGAGGCTATGATTGAACATGGTACTTAAGTGGGGTGCCAATTTGTTCTGTAGTTCATGTAGAACGCAGCCTGGGATGTTGTCAGGTCCCATGGATGCTGTGTTCTTGGCTTTGGAGAGTGTGGTTTTTACCTGTGCAGCCATGATTACAGGAACTTTGCATTCTTCCGTTATAGAGGTGGGCCCTTTAGGGGGTGAGAGGGGGGTAAAGTTAGGACTGACCCTAACTGCCAGGATGTTGGCAGTATCAGTTGGTTCTGTATATTTAGTGCCATTGTGCTGTAACAGAGCAGATCTGAGTGTTGCCATTGAGGTTCTTGACATGAAGTCACAACCCATTTTCCAATGGCCCACATAAATTTCAAAATGTTAAACATGTATAAATATGATAAATATAACTAAATTTAATATATACACACCTCCATGTTACAAAATACCCTACAACAATGATACAGTAAAAAAATATTAAAAAATTGTGTGGGTTTTCTCCAGGTACTCCAGTTTCCTTCCACATTACAAAGACATGCATCTAGAGCATTTCTCCAGGGCCTTCACTGAAAATTGGCTTCATTCCAAGTTGGGCTTTCCTGGTAAATAAATGTTAAATAAAAAATAAATAAATAAATATAAAAATATAAAAACTATTTATCCAAAATATGTGTATATCAAAATGAATGAATGTATGTATGTATATATATATATATATATATATATATATATATATATATAGACTGGTGTTGGAACCATGGCCTGAAGCTTAATGCCAAAAAAGCGTTATCAACCCCTTTGGAAAAAACTAATTTCCCACAAATTACGATGTTGATGGAAGCAAATTGAACAATGAAGGGGCCATAAGAGATCTGGGAAGCCAGGTCGACAGCCACCTCACCTTCAACCACCACATTGCCACTGTAGTTAGAAAGTCCTTCTCCGTAGCACATCTTATAACCAAAGATTTTGCATTCAGGAAAAAAGAGGTCATCATCCCTCTCTACTCATCCCTCATTAGACCAGTCATCAAATATAACGCCCTGTTTGGCATGAACCTGACTAGACACCTACAACAGCTGGAGAGGCCACAAAAGTACCTCACAAAAAGGATCCAAGGCCTTAAACACATGTCCTACATGGAGAGACTCAATAAACCTCAGCTGTTCTCAGTCTCTTATCATCTACTTAGAGGTGATCTCTGCTTGATTTATAAAGCCATGTCCTACCCAGCCCTACTTGAAATGCTACACCTAAAGAAATCCCAGTCCCCCTGTGCCACATGCTCCAGAGATCACAACCTCATTAACACAATTAACAGAACATGCTGGAGGGACAGGTTCATCTCCCAAAGACTGCCCATACTCTGGAAACTTCACATTCATGTCAAGCAGAGTACCTCACTGGCCCTCTTCAAGAGAAATCTTGACAAGTGGATGGATAACATAAATTTCACTCCAGGGATCATTCCAGTTGCCCTACTGGATATGGGCACTGTGAACTAACATCGGGTGGCACGGTGCCTAGGCAACTTTTTTGGGCTAGGCTTGTAAAGGCTCCAGGGCCATTAGCCTAGTACACACCTATGAACCTATGAATAATCCTTCATTCAATTTAAACACATAGTAAAAATTATTTGCCCTTAGTTTTAGGGCTGGGGTGAGGGAAATATTTTCATTTAACCCCTGGTATACACAGGTGTAATTGCCATATTAATTCCCTAAATTCCAGCCTTGATTCCCAGTCTCCACCCCTGTTCTGCGATTTTACCCTTTCTATAATCCAGAATTTAAAATGTGCCCTAGCGCATTTGACCACTTGTCGGTACAAAGCATTAGTTATTTTTTTTCTTATCTCATACATATGCTCATAGATTCTTTGTTTCATACTTAGTTCTGTCTTATCTATATAAAATGCCCAACAAGATGTGCAGTATGCAATATACACCACCCCCTTTGTTGAGCAATTGTGATGTTTAAATGTCCATAATGTATACTGGGAAACAGGAAACCAAAGTTGCTGTTGTTAGTTATAAATGGGCACTGGGAACATCTACCACACTTGAATGTCCCTCCAAAAAATGCCCAACATTTATTTATGATGTTCTGAATTATTCTAGTAATGTTGTTGTATGTTACCACTAAATAAGGTATTTTGTTGCCTTCTACATTCCTTCCACTTTCTGCATTTGGTCTCCCATTGCCAGAATTTTCCACTGTTGATATGTTCAATAGGGGTAGATATCTGCTCCCCAGCCCATTAGTACCTCATTTTAAGGGTTTTGACCAAATTTTCTGGGTATCCTCTATCAAGGAACAGGTCCTCAATAAATTCTAATTCTCCTATTAAATCTTCTTTATTTGATGTTATATGGGCCACCTGTACCATCTGCCCCTTTACTATATTTTTCTTTTGCATGAATGGGTGATTACTCTCAAAATGAAGATATGAATTTGAAAAATAATCTTTCCTATATACTTGTGAGCCATATCTCTTTTTTGTCAAACAATTCTGGATGCTCACATCCAAATAATGTACTTTATTATCCCTTATTTTATGTGTAAAATTCAAAAATTCTGTTGTATTGTTCACATAGTTAATAAAGGGGGTAATCAGCTCATTCGGACCCTGCCAAACAATAAATATGTCGCCCAAAAAACGGTAGTATGTCCTAATACATTCCTTAAACTCAGAATTAAATACAAAGTTTTTCTCCCGGTATAACATCACTATATTAGCAAAAATTGGTGCGCATGATGTGCCCATTGCCACTCCATCCAGCTGATGATAATATTCCCCCTGGAAGCAAATAAAATTATTTTTCACTACCAGTTCCATATTCTCTGTTACTAGCCTGAACTCATTAGCTTTCAAAAAATTGAATTCCACCAACATTTGCTCAAACTATTCAAGTCCCAACTCGTGGGGATGATGGATAGTAGGTCTTTCACATTTATTGTTATAAAATAAGAGTTATCATTAAACTCCACTTCCCCAATTTTGGACAAAAAATCCCACGGATCAATCAAAATATGTGGGTACATGCCATAAAAGGCTTTTAACTTATTGTCCACATACATTGCTAGGGATGGGTTTTTGAACCCGCTGAAGTAACCACTGGTCTTATGTGGGGGGGGGGGTAGTTTGGTCCTTATGGACTTTGGGTATTCCAAAAATTCCTGAGATATATGGTTTGGGTACCTTCAACATTTCAAACAATCTCTTACTAATACAGCCCTGAACCAAACTGTCTTCCAAAACCATGTCAATCCTTCTATATGCCATGTTTACTTCATTACGTGACACCTGGGCATACCTCCAATCTGAATTCAGAATCCCCAACATTTTAGCTGAATAATTCCAATTCTCCATAATGACCACCCCACCCCACCCTTGTCCAGTTTCATAATTCTAATCATCTTATTTCCCGTCAATTTTTCTAAGGCCTGCTTTTCTTCTCTTGTTAAATTATTTGAATACCTTCTCTTTAATTTGAATAGTTTTTTGGCTTAATTTATCACTAAAGTTTCAAAATTACTTAATTCTGAGTGTATTGTTGGATTCCAAATGCTTTTTTTATTCAGCTCTCCACCTACTGTCTTGGAACTGGATTCCCTAAGTATTAATTCTGTTTAATTTCCTACTAAACATTTTCATATCTAATATCGTATTGGCCACATCACATTTTCTTACAGGTATAAACGTAAATCTCTTCTTAAATAAACTAAAGTGGCCAGCATTAATGTCAATGTCGGCATAACTGAATATATGAAAGTTATCTTTAGTACATACAACACCTTCTCTATAAATATTCTCTATTGTGGACTCATCATGTTCAGCCATTTGGGTCTGATGGAGCTCTATTAATTGCCCCTCTATTCCCACTAGGATCAGGAGAACGGTCTCCGCCTCCCTTGATATTGGGTTCTCTGTCTACCTGTTACTTGTGCATACGTGGATCATACATTGAGATTCCTGATCCTCTTGGATTTCCTTGGGGCTATGTTCCCCAGAGAGATTGTTCCATTTCTTGCATTACCCTCACTTCCATGGTTATACTGTTCATCATTTATACATTCATCACTGTTATTGTAACTATTAAAATGATAGTCATTATTGTTATTATTATTATTATTATTATTATTATTATTATTATTATTATTATTATTATAACCCCTTTCATTGTCATCCTGTTTGAAGAATCCCACTTTGTATGCCTTCCCTTCCAAGTATTCTTTACTATCTCTCTCCAATTTCCATATTTTTCTTTTTTGGTTTTTGCTAATAATGTTGTCAATGTCCTTAAATATCAATAAATATCTCCATTTGTGTTCATTTACAGTAAACAACAGATCAGCTTGTATTTTCCAATTTAACATATCAATTTTGTCTTTAAGCACTTTAAGAATGTTATCATTATTCTTAATAATCACCCTTATTAGGGCAATACCACATTCATTTAGTATGTTCACCACATTGTGAAAAATTTCAGAACCCTCTTAATATTATTTGAAAACTTGTTCAACCTTAGCCCTTTGGGAACATGTTTCCTTTTACTACTTTCATTTAAAAAACAGTTGTCCACCAACAAAGTCTTGAACTTTAACATTTTTGCTTTAAGTTTATTAACCATACATCTGTAAGAGGCGTGCAAGACCGTGTTTCCTTCATGTACTATTTACTGTCACTGAAATGGTCGTATTTAACCATTCATGTAAATCCAAGTTCAAATAACCTTCTATTCCCATGTAAATATAGTTACTTTACAAGCCTGGCTGTCTAGATTGAGGTTATCAGCCGATCTCCTTGGTTAATGTTCATAACACCTTCACCACCATGTTGGACTCCCTGTATTCCATTGTTCACTTCCTGGGATGAAATTATTGCTTCCTGATTCCATTGAAAACATAGAATAGATGTATCTAAGTCTGTAGCATTGGATTCAGGCTGTGAAAAGTGGCTGGTTAAACAGTGCTGATCCTCTTTATTCAGAGCAAAAGAGACAAATGATAGTTCAATCTTTCTAAATGCATGCACTCTTTTCAGTTCTTACCTAAATTGATAGTGTACATCAACAGACTGGAGGGCTCTTTCTTTACTGGATTCTGCCCCGGGAATGAAATGAGGAGATAAAAGGACTTGTTTAAGGACAATCTTAAACCGTGGTTAAAGAGGAAATGTGGATTAATCATAAGGGAAATCAGATCTTTGTGAAAGATTAAGCAGAGTTTCCTACAAATAAGTGCCTTTTGTTCTGAAATTCCTACATTCATTGATTATGGCAACCAAGGACAATTTATTTTTCAGGAGACGAACCTCAACGCTACCAAAACAGCCTGTTTGAATGGGAGAAGAGTAAGCATGTCAGTCATAAAATCCAGTTCCCAATAAGGAGAAGAGCACTTTCAAAGCTTGACAAGAACCAAAATGCTCCCAGGAACTGCTTGACAAGCAAGTACTAGGACACAGTCCTGTTTCCCACAACACTGTGATGCACTAAGAGGGTGGAAACCTGCACCTTGACTGACCTAAGTTGTTTCTTAAGGAAGGCCAGATTCACCTGCAGATATACTGACTAAGGTAATATAGAGTACATCTCCAGTTAAATGGATATCTTTCTTCAAATATACTAACTGAGGTGATATAGGATACCTGTCCAATTAAATGGAGATCTTTTCCAAATATACTGACTGTGGTAATATAGGATATCTCTCCTATTAAATGGAGATCCTTTTCCAAATATACTGACTGTGGTAATATAGGATACCTCTCCTATTAAATGGAGATCCTTTTCCAAATATACTGACTGAGGTGATATAGGATACCTGTCCAATTAAATGGAGATCCTTTTCCAAATATACTGATTGAGGTGGTATATGATACCTCTGCAGTTGAAAAAGAATCCTTTTCTAATCTTTAAAGTCTGTTGAGTGAAAAGTTTTCTGACAGCTTCAGTCACCTCCAAGACTTCTGTTAAAATGTCCAGCAAAGGCAAGGGATGTAACAGACCAGTTGCACCTGAAAATTCAGCATGTTGTCACCCTCAGTTTAGGGATTCTGTCACTTGTGTTGAACTGATTCCTGTACTGCCAGGAATCCTGCAACTAGAAACTGCATGCTTCAAAGCCACCAGAAAAGACCAAGGATACTTTTGGATGGGAGATTGAATCTACTATCATTTCCCCATGTCTGCTGATTTAGAGGAAAACAGGTTGCTCTGTGGATGCCCTGTTACCAGAACATCTTGACTCAACAGGTCTCCCATATCACGTTTTCCAAGAGAGAGCTATAAATGCAGATGAGCATTCCCTGGCACATTCACATCCTGTGAGATACTAACGGCTGCTTCAGTGTATGGTCTAATGCAAAACTTGCACTGCCTATCTGCACAACAGGTTTGAGTGCATTCTGTCCTGCATATGCTTTAACCATGGTATGGAAGAATTGTCTGAGTAGAGAGTAGGAAGACATTTCTAGAGCCCAAAGGCTGAGAAACTATGCCCTTTGCTCAAGCATGTTTATTATTATCTCCTTCATAAGGCCTCATTTTCCCTCTACTAGAGAGAAATTCATGTGGGTTCTCTAACCCACTTGTGAGGCACATATTATAGCAATAACCCACGCCTGGGTGTGGGTAATGCTGGATTTACCCACGGTTGGCATGGTTTGGTCTCAAGGGACCAAACAAAGCCAACCGTGGGTAAATACAGCATTACCCACACCCAGAAGTGGGTTATTGCTATTATATCATGACATTATTTAAGAAAAGAAACTATTACTTTTCTTAAATAATGGCATAGTATAATGCCTGTTTACTGCCCTTCCGCAGATGTCTGGCATCCGCGGCAGTTCTGATGTACTGCGCACCTGCGCAGTACATCAGAGCTGAGCAAAAGCAACAGAAAGCAAGATCTCCGTTGCTTTTTTTTTAACTGTTTCGCTATGTTAAATGGGTTTAACATAGCGAGACAGCTTTAAAATAAGCAACGGAGATGTCCGTTGCTTATTTTAAAACTGTCTCGCTATGTTAAACCCATTTAACATAGCGAATAAAAAGCAATGGAGATCTTGATTTCTCCGTTGCTTTTTTAAAACCTGTCTCGCTATGTTAAATGGGTTTAGCATAGTAAGACAGCTTTAAAATAAGCAACGGAGATCTCCGTTGCTTATTTTAAAGCTGTCTCGCTATGTTAAACCCATTTAACATAGCGAGACAGTGTTTTAAAAGTAAAGTTATACTAATGGAAAAAAGTCCGGGCGACCGGACCTTTTTCCATTAGTATAACTCGATTTACAATGTGCACTCTGGCCAATCAGCGTGCACATTTTGGGGGGGTCATGGTATAATATCAGATAATATATTGGGTTGCTTGAACAACGGATAACAGTGGCCTTTGATTGATAGGAATTACCCACCACTACAGAGCCAGGTAATAAAGGTTTGACACTTGCAGAATATCTGTGAGGTCATGATGATTCCACAGCCACTAACACTACAGACACCACACTCTCCACTAATGCACCTCATTAGTAGGCACATGAGTGGGACAGTGAAGATGATTACTATTGTGAGGTCTAGAAGGGACAGTAGTGTCTGTCTTCTTACCCTTTTTGCAGCCTAACCCAAAAACTTCCTAGGCCATGATTTCATGCGCTCCCAAAATTGGGCATGATCTGCAGATGTTGGAAAGTGGTCAACTCTACCCCATCCTAAGAGCTTGAACACTTGACCGTTTGTCCCCATTTATGGTTAACCCCAGAATCTGCAAACATGTAAGGGCCTATGAAAGGGCTCCTACCTAGTAGTTTTGGGGTATGATCACCAGAAGCCAAAAATTCTTATAAAGGAACAGTAGATGCTATTCAACTGTAAAGCCTCTATTATCATTACTAGTGTCTTTGCAAATATTATTGGCACAGAGACTCTGTATGGAAAGCAATGTCCACTCAGAATGAGTTGAAGGACCTTCTGTGAAGTCCACAAACATATGGGGTGCCGCAGGGCATCATCTGAGTCCTAAGACACCATCCAGGTGCATGATCACCTGAAGAGTTATCATCCTTACTTTTGCAAATCAGATCAGCTTACTGAAGTTGTGGAACTCCAGGGCGGGATGGAACCTTATCTTTCCATTTAAAATGAAAGTAAGGAAGATGCAAGGACATAAATCTACTCCTGTGTCTGAAGCAGGGACATAATTTACAATCCTTTAAAGATATAAAGTATCACCTGTCATTGAGAGCCATGTGTAAACTGCATTATTTTTAGAGGACTCTTTCTGTGGAATGACCTAAAAGATCCACAATATAGCCATCTGAAGCCATATCTAGAAACAACAGTTCTTGCTTATGGTTCTGCAAGTGGAGCAAATTCAGAGAAGTTGACTCCTACGTGCAGCCCTGAAGGGCAGTATCACTTGTGCAGTCTACCTGCTGGACGAATGCTAACATAGCCAGAGAAGCTAAAACTGACTATTGCTTGGATGCCATTTCTTCTAAGGAAAATGGTCTGGTCTGGAGTAAATGAAGAAGCTGGGAGGAAGCATGAAGACCATCCATAGCTGGCAAAGCTAATCTTCTCTATTGTAGGTGGCATCACTCATTCTCTCTATTGCAGGTTTTTCACAAACTTTTGAGATGCTTCCCTATAGAGAAACTCATGCCAAGAAAGGGCACTTAGAATGGTTTGTTTTATTTCACCCTTAAGAGAGAAGAGTCTCAGCCATTTCACCCTTTGGATATGCCTAATCCTACTGCACTAGACATAGTTCTGGTGCACTCAATATTACAGTGGATCATATGAATGCTCTTTGAAGAAGCAGTTGAAAAGTTCTTTGCTGAAGACTTCTTACCTCAGAATCAAGGAACTCTAACTGCTTTTCCAGAGCCCAGGTGAATCTAATATTTTAGCCCCTTGAGACCTAAAGTGGCATTGATATACTCCCTCTTACCAGTCTGTTCAAAGCTTTGGACTTCTTAATGTAAAACAATGATGTGGTCTCTGCAACTTATACAGTACGAAAGAGGTCTTACAGGAACCTGTTTTGAGATGCTCACTTAGACTGTCTCTTCACTGCATGTGGAGGGAGGGTGTAGATGCTATGAGTTTCCACTGCACCGGTGGATGCAGAATATCATTGCTTCCAGGACGCATAACTCGTTTCTTCAGGACAGGTTTCAGACTAATAATTACTCAGGATCCTCCTCCTTCTAACAACAGTCAGGTTAAATCATTCAAGGGAGAAGAGAGAAGTGTGGCAGGCCAGCCCATAGAGAGCTTCATAAGCCCGAGTGTCAGTCTAGAGAACATGGTCATCTGAGTGACCATTATAAGCTCATATGTTTAGGACTAAGGCTGTTTTCTGTAGTTCCTGCAGTATATGGTTTGATTCCCTCAGCCCTGGTCTGTGCACTGTGTGACCTTAGAGCAAGTCACATAACCCAGATACTGCTCCCCACTATCCTCTGAAAATGGACTGTGCGTCCACTCAGCCCACCTGGTTAACAAATGGGTATTCTTATTATTATTATTATTATTATTATTATTATTACATTCATACTACGTTTACCACATTGAAGACCATTGAGAAGCTCAGCCACATCCCCCTGTACTGGGGGAAGATTAACAATGTCCCCCATTGAGCCAATTTTCCTGTCAGATACCAAATGGGAATTTGCAGTCACCTATCCAGTCATGCAGACTGGGATTAAATGTAATGGCAGCCTGCTTAAGAAATAATGGATGCATTGGGTTGGGTGCCTGTTGCACCATTTGGTGTTATTGAAGTAGTAAGGCAGACGGTTGTTTTAGCATAGTTCTGTTAAAGTGATGAAGTTCAAAGAATGTGTTGTTTTTATAATATGGAAGGCTAAGCAGAGATCAACCCTCAGGCAGGTGTATAAATAACGATGGGACAGGGCTTTTGGTCTAACAGCATAGCTAAGAGTGATGACACATGACATTGTTTTGTTGAGGAACCTTCTCTCAAGTTGCTGTATGTGCCTAATGAGGTACATGCCAAAGGACTATTATAGGTTCATAGGTTCATAGGTTGGTACTAGGCTATCAGCCCTAGGGCCTATACAAGCCTAGCCATAACAATTCCCTGGCTATTTCTTCCCACATTATTTACTTTCCTGGACCCCTGTCTAGCAGGGCGACTGACGTGATCCCTGGGGTGAATTTCCTTTCTCCCATCCAATTGTCAAGGTTCCTCTTGAAGAGGTCCAAAGAGGCACTCTGCTTGACATGTATGGGCAATCTATTCCAGAGTCTGGGGAGTCTCTGGGTCAGGAACCTATCCCTCCAGCATGTTTTTTTTATTGTGATGACAAGGTTTAGATCCCTGGAGTGTGTGGCTCTGAGGGATTGGGATTTCTTTAAGTGTAGCATGTCCAACAGCTCTGGGTTTGACATGGCCTTGTATGTTAAGCAGAGATCACCTCTGAGTAGACGATATGCGACAGAGTATAGCTGGAATTTTTTAAGGCGGTCAGCGTAGGGCATCTGCTTTAGGTCTGTGATTCTTTTAGTGAGGTATTTCTGAGGCCTTTCCAGTTGTTGCAGATGTCTTGAGAGGTACATACCAAATGGGGCATTGTATTCTATAATGGGTCTAATGAGGGATGAGTACAGTGGGACAATGACCTCCTTCTTTCTGGATGAAAAACCCTTCGTGATGAGGTGTGCCACATAGAAGGATTTCCTGACTGTTGTGGCAATGTGGTTATCGAAGGTGAGACCACTGTCCACCTGTGTCCCTAAGTCTCTTATCACACTTTCTGTGTTTAGTGTACTGCCACCTATATGGTAATTCATGGATACATGTTTTTTCCCAAAGGGGATAACAATACATTTCTTGGCATTGAGCTTGAGCCCATGGCTCTGGCACCAAGCATCTGTTTCTGTAAGGCCCTTTTGTAGAGTATCCACATCATTTGGGGATTCAATAATGGCTCCCAGTTTGCAGTCATCTGCAAACTTTGTTAGCCAGAGTCCCTTAGTGTTGACCTGTACTTCAGAGAAGTAGATGCCAAACAAGAGCGGCCCCAGGACTGAACCCTGAGGTACTCCACTTGTCACTTGTCTGGAGCTGGATTTGGAGTCGGCTTCTTTTACAGTGTGGGTTCTATCAGTAAGCCATTTAGCAACCCATTGGGTGGCATAGGGATTAATGCCCAACTTAGTAAGTTTATCTATGATTCCAGAGTGGGGGATGGTGTCAAAGGCCTTGGCAAGGTCTAGATAGGCTGTGTGGACCACCTTACCCTTGTCCATGGCTCTGGAGACTGATTCAAAGAAGTCAATCAGGTTCAGGAGACAAGATCGGCCCTTCACAAACCCAAACTGGGTGGGGTCCAGTGTTTGAAGGTTGCCAATATCTTTGTTTATATGTTCCATGATAATACGCTCCATGGCCTTGCAGATAAGGCTTGTCAGACTGATGGGACAGTAGTTTCCAGGATCCAAGGTGGATCCCCCCTTGTGGATTGGGATAACTGTAGCTCTGCGCCACTCAGTGGGCACGAAACCTGAGGTGAGGCTATGATTAAACATGACACTTAGGTGAGGTGCCAGTTCATATTGTAGTTCATGTAGTACACAGCCCGGGATGTCATCTGGTCCCATGGATGCTGTATTCTTGGCTTTAGAGAGTGCGTTTTGTACCTGTGTGGCCTTTATTACTGGAATTTGGCAATCTTCCGGTATTGAGATGGGCCATTTAGGGGGTGAGAGGGGGGTGAAGTTGGCACTGAATCGATCTGCCAGGATATTGGCAATATCCTTCAGATCAGTATATTTAATGCCATTCTGTTTTAGCTCAGAGCAGATCTGAGCATTGCCATTTAGATTCTTGACATAGTTATAGAATGCTTTGTGGTTGTCTTTGGAATCTTTGGCAATTTTATTTTCGTAACTAGCTTTGGAGGATTATATGAGGCATCTCAGTCGCTTACTGAGGCTAGTAAGGGAGTTTTTTGCATCCTGGGATTTTCCTCTTTTCTGCAAAAGTTTCTTCCTTTTGTTGTAAAGTTTGTTTATGGCAGGGGACCACCAGATTGGCTTCCTTTTTTTGGATGAGAGCATTTTGGTTCTATTTGGGATGGCACGATTCATGCATGAGTGGATGTGCTCGTACAGTGCCTTAGTGTAGGATTCAGCAATTGAACTTTCAGTTCCCATCTGCATGGGTGTTATATTCAATGATGGGCTTCATTGAGGAAGAATAAGGCAGGGCTATAATTTTTTTGCACCTTAAGAAGCTACCATAAGGGGTAAGTTGTACACAGAGACACGGTGGTCAAAGAAGAGCCTGTTATCAACAAAGGTATTCCCAGTTCCTGCTGACTATAGCAGAATTAATTAGAATGCTATCTATGTGGTAAGTGGTTGTGACATTAGATTTATCAAAGGAATCTATGTTGCATTTCTTGGCAGTAAGCCATGTACAACATGCCACGCTTTTGCTTGATCATAGCCCCCAGTTTGTAATCCTCAGCAATCCTGATTGGCCGTTGTCCCATGAAATAGCTTTCACGTCAGAGAAGTGTTAAAGTTAACAAATAAATAACAAAGAGTTTTACCTTTTAGCCTCAGTCAAGAATAATGCTTTAGGGTGTGCAAAGTACTTGTTTATTCCATAAACAGTGCTGGAAGGCTGCCCTCATGATCCTCACTTAGAGCTTCACATGAACACTTTACAAATATACCTTTTTAAGACATAGACTACCTATGCTTAAGATTTACTGGCCTTCAGCTTTGTAGCATTCAGTACCAGTACCCACTGTCTCACTGACATCCTCGCAAAGTCTCACTCCCCAGCCTGAGAAGACCAGTGCGTACTGTTGATTAAATTGGTTCCCACGGATACCTGACATAATTCACTAATTTTCAAACACAAACATAGCATAACATCCCTTAACTCCTTCAACACTTACCTTGCCTTCAACTATCTATCAGTACAATACAGTTTAATAATAGAGAGAATGCAATTGTAAGACACTAAATATAAAGCTACTACTTATGTGAAACTATATCTTGCAAATTTACACATCTGTTTTTTTTATTTTCCTTTGACATAAACATATTATAATCATTTTATTAGACTCATTTGTGAAAAAAATTACAAGTTAATATGCATTTTGTGAAGAATAATCATGAGACATAACCTTCCATAGCAGAAGTATATGCCAAAGATGAGGCAGCCCATGATAGAGCTGTGTGAGACACCACTGGGGATGTTTATTCCTGTCCAAAGCTAATATCTTCAAATCTTTATTAAGTTATTTCTAACAAAATACTATTTACAAAGTGTAACAAATACATAAAGACAAACTTCAATGAAGCAACATAAGAAGCAGTAATAAACATAACAGAGTATGTAAAAGTTAAAAAAATAAGTTAGATTAAATGCTAAGATCATTCTGCACCATCAAAGGCTATTTCAAAAAGAAAGGTGTTATGTAATCTTCAGAAACTAAACATGAAGGGACACTTGAACCCACCAAGTTGATAATTTCCACAGTTGGGAAGCCAGAAAGACAGCTGAATGAGTACTGGTTGTATTGAGCTGCACCTGTAGAACCAGCAGCAGCCCCTGGGAAGCTGAGTGCAAGGCCCAAGCAAGGGTGATGTGCAACAATCAGCTCCTTTACATAAGAGAGACCCAAGCCATGAATGCATACATAAGTTAACAACAAGACCCTTTAAATAATTCTGTATCAAGCTCAAAGCCAGAGCACACTCTATAGAACAGATGCAATGTTACAACTATCCCACTCCACAAAGGGTGAGCCACCACTGATCCCGGGAACTATCGATCTATTAGCCTGATGAGCCTGGTTTGCAAAGCCATGGAATGTATCATCATGGAACTCATAAACAAAGACATTGGTAACCTCCAAACTCTGGATCCCACCCAGTTCAGGTTTGTGAAAGGCAGATCATGCCTCCTGAACCTGATCGACTTCTTTGAGGCAGTCACCAAAGCTGTGTATGAGGGTAAGGTGGTTCACACAGCCTATCTTGACCTCGCCAAGGCTTTCAACACCATCCCCCATTCTGGAATTATAGCTAAACTCACTAAACTAGGTATAAATCCCTATGTCACAAGATGTGTTGCCAACTGGCTCTCTGACAGAACCCACACTGTAAAAGTTGCAGACTCTAAATCTGACCTCAAAGCAGTGACAAGCAGAGTACCACAGGGTTCCGTCCTGGGACCTCTCCTGTTTAGTATCTACTTCTCTGAAGTACAGGCTAACACAGAAGGCCTCTGGCTAATGAAGCTAATGAAGTTCGCAGATGACTGCAAACTAGGAGCCATAGTAAATTTCCCCAAATGATGTGGACATCCTACAGAAGGGCCTCACTGAGACAGATACCTGGTGTCAGAGCCAAGGCTTCTTTTTAAAGCAGATGAGAAATTTTCAAACCTCAGTAAAAAGTAAGATCTGAATGTCAGACACCTTGGAAGGAATGGGAAATGGAAGGCTGCAACCATGGTAACTTCCATGGGTTCAGATGACAGCAGAGTGGATCTGATCACAGCAACCTTATCAGCAAAAAACTGAGCAATAAACTCATGATATGAAGAGGTTAGCATTCTTCTAGTGGTCAGACAGGCTGGGTTACACAACCTTTCCACCACATTGAAGAGCAGAACTGGAAACTGGCCAGTTATCCACTGCTGTAATCTATTTGGACAAGAAGGTCATCTTCTAACGTGTGGTCTTAGCCTGGAATACAGTATAATTCTCAATGAGGTCAAGTTTGTCATTTCAAAGAGCTGCAGTGCCACTACACCAGCAATGCTCCAACCTGTGCCCTTCTTATCACAGAAGCTGACGGTCATAGAAAAACAAGGATTACGCCTCTTAGTGGATATAGGGTGTACATAAATTGGAGCTAGAAAAACAAGTAATAAGGGAAAATGTCTATTATAGTCAATGAACTAGCATCACCATCAGGGAAAAACTAAACGAATGTAGAAGAAAAAAGTTTCAGGAGTGATATTACCAGAAAAATGAATTACCTTCAGTTCAAGATCAGAGGGCTTATATTCCAGACACTCTAGGCCAAATACAGCAAGGAAGAGATCAGATCAAGGAACTGGTTACACTACCAAGTCTGGTGTCTTCACATCCAGAAGGAGGATCAAGTCCGGAGTATGATGCAGTCTGTGAGGTGCAGAGGCATCAGCCTGAGCAAAGACAAAATCTTTCATAATACAATAATTCCTTGGTAAACGTCACTGATTTGTCATCAACCCAGATACTGAATTCACCAAGCACAACTAGGTGCCAATGCTACAGAAATGTGTTAGTAAAGAAGTCAGTGAACTCCAGCTGGAGTGTCTTTGCACAACCTGCTAGATAATATGCAAAGATAAACCTACAATCTGCTTCTGCAACAAAGGATGTTCAAAGGAGCTGATCTCCCTAGAAGCAACTTGTGACAGCCAAAGCCTAGGACTCCCAAACTACAATACTACTACCGCAGTTGTTCCCCTCCTAGGGTACTGTATCACTAAGAATCTAAGTATGTTGACCATACCGCACAACCTCTTAACAAAGGAAATCTGGACAAAACCAAAAATAATGGTGGGACAAAGGCCCAAAAGTAGGGACAAATTGTAAATATTGCTCATATAAGCTTAGAAAGCTGCTAGAATAAAAGTATTTGTGTTACCGTGCATTTTATAAGGATATGCAAACGAGAGTAAAATCCCATGAGTGGAAAAGCTCCCTGGTCAGCCTTAGTAAGAAGCTGAGATCCCTTATAACATCCTCCAAAGCTACGAAAACAAAATTGCCACTAATTCCAAGGACAGCCGCAAAGGATTCTATGGCTATGTCAAGAATCTCGATGGCAACACCCAGATCTGTTCTGAGCTACAGCAACAAGGCACGAAAATTACAGAACCAACTGATATTGCCAACATCCTGGCAGATAGGTTCAGTGCTAACTTTACCCCTCCTCACCTCCTAAAGGGCCCATATCTATACAGGAAGAATGCAGAGTCCCTGTAATCACAACTACGCAGGTAAAAGCTGCACTCTCTAAAGCCAAAAACACAGCATCCATGGGACCGGACAACATCCCAGGCTGCATTTTACACGAACTTCAGAACTAACTGGCTCCCCACTTAAGCACCATGTTCAATAATAGCCTTGCATCAGGCTTTGTGCCCACTGAATGGCACACAGCAACAGTTATCCCACTCCACAAAGGGGGAGCCACCACTGATCCTGGGAACTATCGACCTATTAGCCTGATGAGCCTGGTCTGCAAGGCCATGGAACATATCATCATGGAACTCATAAACAAAGACATTGGTAACCTCCAAACTCTGGATCCCACCCAGTTCGGGTTTGTGAAAGGCAGATCATGCCTCCTGAACCTGATCAACTTCTTTGAGGCAGTCACCAAAGCAGTAGATGAGGGTAAGGTGGTTCACACAGCCTATCTTGACCGCGCCAAGGCTCTTGCCACCATCCCCCATTCTAAAATTATAGATAAACTCACTAAACTATGTATAAATCCCTACATCACAAGATGGGTTGCCAACTGGCTCACTGACAGAACCCACACTGTAAAAGTTGCAGATTCCAAATCTGACCTCAAAGCAGTGACAAGTGGAGTACCACAGGGTTCTGTCCTGGGACCTCTCCTGTTTGGTATCTACTTCTCTGAAGTACAAGCTAACACAGAAGGCCTCTGGCTAATGTAGTTCACAGATGACTGCAAACTAGGAGCCATAGTCAAGTCCCCAAATGATGTGGACATCCTACAGAAGGGCCTCACTGAAACAGATGCCTGGTGTCAGAGCCATGGTCTCAAGCTCAATGCCAAAAAGTGCAGTGTCATCCCCTTTGGTAAAAACTCTGTACCCATGAACTACCACATAGGCAGCAATCTACTTAACACTGAATGCGTGATAAGAGACCTTGGGACCCAGATGGACAGTAGTCTCTCCTTTGATAGTCACATCGCCACAGTAGTCAGGAAGTTCTTCTACGTGGCACACCTCATCATAAAAGGGTTCTCATCCAGGAAAAAAGAGGTCATTGTTCCCCTCTACTCGACACTCATTAGACCCATTATAGAGTACAAAGCCCCTTTTGGAATGTACTCCACAAGTCATCTGCAGCAGCTGGAAAGGCCACATAAGTACCTCACAAAGAGGATTACTGGCCTCAAACAAATGCCCTATACTGACCACCTCAAAAAACACTAGCTTTACTCCATAGCATATAGCCTACTCCGAGGTGATCTCTGCCTAGCATATAAAGCTATGTCAAACCCAGAGCTCTTGGACATGCTACACCTAAAGAAATCCCAATCCCTCAGAGCTACACGCTCTAGGGACCTAAACCTTGTCACCACAATAAACAGGACATGCTGGAGGGATACATTCCTGTCCCAGAGACTTCCCATACTCTGGAACAGGCTACCCATCTATGTCAAGCAAAGTTCTTCATTAGCACTCTTCAGGAAAAATCTTGATGAGTGGATAGGAAATAGGAAATACACCCAGGGGATCACTTCTGTGTCTCTGCTCGATAGTGGCACAGGAAAATAACTTTCTTGGGTGGCATAAGCCAGAGAACCTTGTTGGCTAGGCTTACGTAGGCCCTTGGGCTGATAGCCTAGTACCTACCTATGAACCTATGAACCTATGTACTTTTTCCAGCCTCATTATTTTAACACTGAAATTGAGGCTGGGAACTCCCAACTCATGTCAAGTCATTGTGGAGCATGAGGAACTTCCCTTTGCACCAATCAGATTTTACATTGCTAGAAACCAGACAAAGCCGAAGAATAGCTGCCTAAACTCACCTTCACCCCTGTAATGTATGCTGACCTGTACAACGTAATGTGCTTATTTACATGTGTATTTTTAAAAATTTTCTTTTGGTCTAAGTTTATTGATGGCTGAATTAAGGCATGCAATCTCTTTTTCTTTCCTGCACTGATGTCTTTTTAAACTGTGTTTTTTTTTATTTATACCACTGCCAGCATCTGTAAGACGCTTCGCCTAGACAGATGTGTTGTTTTTATGCCTTTGGATGATTTGTGTATTGCTGGTAATGGTTTTTCCTAAATGATTATTCAGTCAGAGTTAAGAGAATCATATTTACATGTCACTATGGAACAATGTCTGCTTGTTTAACTATTAACTGCTACATTATTTCTTTGTCCCTGTTCTTTTTATTTTGCATTAAGTTATGTCGTTAAATGACACTACACAGAAAGAGGAATTTTACTGTTATTCCTGTTCCTGTTTCAGAGCCAAGGTGATAACATACTGACTTGGAATTCACACACCCCTTCTTAGTTTACAATAAACTCATTTTGAGATAACATCACAAATTAGTCCAGGTTATACCACATTACAAATCTGGTTGCGATAATATGTAAGTACCCATTTTAGAAAACCATACATTTTATGTAGAACAAACCAAAAATGTGAGGCAAAACTCTGGACATTCTATGAAAATCTGGACAGTTGAGAGGTATGATTGCTGATTGAGGTCAAGTAAGACCCAAAGTTATCATCAAGCAAATCTCAATGATAAACGTGAGGATGACACTATGCAGCACATTGAAGATAATCATGGACATGCTGTAGACAGACATTGGACTGGTGTAAAATGCCTTAAGAGGCATCACAGAAAGATGGGTCCAATTAACTTGCATTGATATAAAGATGGGACCCTAGGTACTATACAATGAAAAGACTCTTATGTTCCAACCCATGGAAGTAGCGGGAGGGTCATTGTCCCACCAGAGGAATGCAATTAGGGATAGGAGTGCCCAAAGCTGTCAGCTCCATGCTGGCCCTCACTTTGCTTAGGTAAAATGTGCAGATGCCTGCACATCAGGAAAACAGGTGAAGGTAGAAGGGGGTGCGATACAAAAGGATGTAAACTAGTAAAATATATGTGCTGCATTATGTATCAAGGCATGGGTTCTATCAGATAGACAGTTACTTATACAGGGAACTGTGTACAGGTTAATGCTGAGCTGTGAGAGTTTGTCAAGAACTACAGCAAAGGCTTAGTGTTGAAGACCATCCAAAGGTCCAGGTAGATAGTATGGGTTATATGGATTGTATGGATTGCATACACTGTATATATAACCTCAGTAGCCGTTTTTTTGGAAAAAGAAACATTCTGAGCAGGTTTCATCTGCATTTTAAAAAGCAAAACTGGTGTGTATCCAGGGATATGAGGTAATTTACATTGTTACTTGTAGTTTACCTGTAATATGTTTCATAGCATTGCAAATAAGGCACCACAACAGCTGTGTTCCACAACTAAAGAGTATAACCAGTGAAGAGACTTAGGGTGAAGAAGGAGGAGTTTTGCTAGATGGGACTCAATGCTTCTCAGCAGACATCCACAGATATTGTCATGACCCATGGAACTGGCATTCTAATTTTGGAAATTGATCCAAGCTGTGTGTGGGGGGGGGTGAGGAAGAATGGGGCTGGGGGGCAGAAGGAAGACTGGATACAATAAAATTGGAAATTAATGTATCAGCAAGAACATCAGCAATGCCACTGGGGCCAGAGAAGGAGATATCATTAGAGATATGCTCAGTATAGCGTTACTGCTTACTTGAAAATTTCTTAATATATCTGAAGAAGGCCTTATGGTTGTTTTTTTTTAATTAATTGTAACCTTAAGTTCATACTCAGCCTTACTCTTCCTGATGTGAATTTGAGATGTTTACATGTCAAGTTTTAAATTCCTTTTATAATTATGATTTTGATGTCTTTTAGAGATGACCAGAAGCTTATTCTGTTTTCTGACAGAGCTTGCATGTGTGGCATTTCCAACATATGGGTTTAGGTTTAAAGTTACATCAGACTGTTATGGATGCCGCAATGCATCTGTCCAAGAAAAGGTAAAACTCAGAGGAGCAGACAGCAACCTTAGATGCAGGGTTTTCTGAGGAGCAAAACCATTTGTGATTATCTATAACACTGGCAGGTAGTAAATAATTGGTTTTGGAGGAATCTCTAAATGTAGAGAAGTTATTAAGGAGGGCTGCAAATCCGTTTTTCAGTGAGAAGGTTACAGTGAGATTGTCAAATTTGACCACATAGGGTGTAAAAGGTGGGGGAAACATTTATAAGGATAAGATGAAAAAGATTAACACTTTGGTGGGCTGGGTAAACATTTTCTAAAGGGCATTGCCATTTATAAAGTCCACAATTATTTCTGTATATTTGCTGCTCATGGTAGCATAAGTGTTTCGGTTCATGTGTAGATAGCTGACATCATCTCCAAGAAAGGTATTTGGTTTTAGAATTGACCTTTTGAAATGGTTAAAGTCTTCTATATCCTTTGTGGGGGCCATATTCACAATTCTATAATTTGCTATAATGTGATAGCTAATTTCATTAAGAGTAGCTTGGATCTCAATCAGTTCCAGATCACATGAAATGAGTTAAGACACAGTAAGGATAAAAATAAATGCAGATACTCACTTCTTGAATGCTTGATATGCATTGTATTATTGTGTACAGCAAACCATATTACTGTAATACACAAATGCTGAAAGCTCACTTTTCACTTTAATTGCCACTTTCCAAATAAGGACTTCAGGATCTTCACAATCCCCTAAAGAGGGGGATTCAATGAGACACAGAAAAAGAGAGAGAGTAGACTACCATTTACTTAACTTCAACTGAGCAAAGTCAGCTTGTGGTACCGGTTACTGGGCTGAAGCCCCCAGTTACAAAAAAAAGAAAGAATTCAGAAAGTCAACTATTATTTTTAAATTAAAAATAATAGTTGATTTCCCAACTATCTGTTTGATTCTGTGTTCTTGTAACTACAAGTATATGCATGTAAAAAGTTGCAAAGATATCCAAGCTAAAGATGAAAAAAATCAGGTTAATGCACTTGCCTGGTTGTATTCAAAAACAGCCCAGTACTGGGATTACAAAACTGGCTTTGACCAATTTGAAGAGCTGTTAAGGAAAACAAAAGTATCACTCAACAAATGTGTCAACAGGTTACTGTATAAAGCAGCAAGGTGCCCTTTCTATTGGCTTAGGCTGTCTCAGGTGACTGAGACTACCTGAGACTTAAAATAAAAGAAGTAAAAAAATGCTAAATATAGATGAGAGAGAAGAGCATGGGAGTAAACTTTTTTTCTGTTTTGTAGTCAGTAAGTCAACATATAGGAAGGTTAGCACTTGATTAAATCTGCATGTGCCTGTGTTTGTATGTGTAGGTGTGTGAATGTGTGTTTGTGTGTGTGCATGAATGAATCAATGTATATATGTATATATGTATGGGGTGAATAGATGTTACAGGATGTCCCTGATCTTGCCACAGTTTTTTGCTCTGTTCCATGAAAAATGTTTGCTTTTTGTGTTAAGTCACTGAGAATTACATTGAGTCAGTAAAGCTAGACATTACAGTTTCGTACTTCCCATTGTACATGTTGATGGAAGGCTTCATGCTTTATTACCTTTTGTGAGTTATGGTTGTTGTTGTTCTTCTTTTGGCTTTTCCCAGTTAGGGTTCGCCACAACGGAACTCCGGTCCGCTAATGATTGGCAGTAGATTTTTATGGTGCCGAGGTGCCAGCTCGACGCCCAACCTTCGACGAAGGAACGCCCATTTACACATATCTTTCTAATGCCACTCGACCGCAGGGAGGACATGCAGACTCCACACAGAACGCGCTCCAGCTGAGAATCGAACAGGAGAACCTCTTGCTGTGAGGCGACAATGCTACCGCTGCAAGTGAGTTATGGTGATATTTAAAAAATGACTTAGAGGTTGAGTCCTTGTCCTTTCATTATTGTTGGTTTTGTTCAGGATTCTTGAGTAAAGAAGTTCAGAGGTACAGTGTTGAGAAGGCATATAAGCTTTCAACTGCCCATGCTTTTCTTTATATACTTGTCCATTTTCTTGTAAATTGTGTGGTTTTCTGACAAATCAGAGAGGAATGCAATTGCTAAATGCTGATAGATAGATCCATTTCAGCTTTCAGATGCAAAATCTGTTATGCTAGCAACTTTCCAAGTACATTTATAATGGCTATATCTGTCCATGATTTTTGTCCCTCATAATTTTTCAGCTTTCATCTTGATACTTGAACTAAGATGTTGAAAAGTATTTGGACCAGTGGGTTGCACAGTATATTCTCACAGTAGTTAGCTGAGAAAATAAATTCCTGTGTGGTGGTTATTTATGTATTTATTCAGTTATTGATATGTGTGTGTGTGTGTGTGTGTGTGTGTGTGTGTGTGTGTGTGTGTGTGTGTGTGTGTGTGTGTGTGTGTGTGTGTGTGTGTGTGTGTGTGTGTGTGCGTGTGTGCATGTGTGCATGTGTGTGTGTGTGTGTGCATGTGTGCATGTGTGTGTGTGTGTGTGTGTGTGTGTGTGTGTGTGTGTGTGTGTGTGTGTGTGTCTGTGTGTGTGTGTGTATGTGTGTGTGTAGGCCTGTGCGTGTGTGCATGTGTGTGTGGGGGGTGCATAGATGCTTTCAACTCCTGATTTTGCAGAATGTACCTGATTTGCCACATTATTTTGCTTTGTCCTTTGAAAAAGCTTATTTTCTTATTAATCATCTGATGAAGTCCCTTTCCTTGGACGAAAAATGTGGTGATCTAGTTAAAGTGTTTAATTCTACCTTTGTTGCTGGTGTTAATAAATATTTTCAACTTATTTCTAATACTACAAACTATTCCATGTGGTTCCTGGAGTCCTTGGTAGTGCCATTGTTTGTCTTTGCGGTTTGCTTAAGCCAGGTTTAAGTGAGGTGGGGCATGTTTTTTTTTTCCTTCTTTGTGTTTTTTTTTATTATGAATTTGCTAATTGAGGTAGAACATGGATCCCTTTGGACCTATTTCAGTCTCAGCCCAAAGAGAAACACAGTAGATACATGACATTATATGAAGACTGAATGGAAAAATGCAATGTAAACATGTGTTATGTACAAAATGAATAGAGTTGACCTGAGGGTATAAAGTCAATAGATGCATGGCATTATATACAGAGTGACTGGCTAAACCGAATATATACATATATTATATAGAGTGGAGATCATAGTTGGCACACTGAAAAAAAAAATCAGAAAAAGCATGCTAATGCAAAGCCTGTTATTCTAGCCATTTACTAAGTATATAATATAGACAATTATCAGTTCCCAAATTTGGTCCTTTGTCCATCATTATTTCTTAGCTTTCTCCATGATTCTTCAGTTAAGATGTCGAGAGGCATTTGGTTGCAGTAGGTCACACACTATATTCTGATAGAAGTGAGCTGAGAAGATAAATTCTTGTGTGGCAATTTTTTACGCAGGTAGTCAGTTGTTTGAGTTGAGTCAAACATCTGAAGTCTACAGTCACAGTCATACAAGTGGCTGTAAATAAGGGTCACATCTGTGTGCATGTCTGTCACTGTATGCATGTTGGAAGATTAAAATCACTCTTACCAATTATTATTTTTTATTTCGTTACATTCTGATATCTCAGGTGTATTCAGTCTATAATGTTGTCTTTAAATGTTAGATACAAAGACTGTCTGGGGTTGAAAAACATTGATTAAACAGTCATTATTTTGGTTTTGCATAAGTATTGTGCATTTGTGTGAAGCCAGCTTGAATACTTTACTGAATCGTTTTGTAACATAATCAGACATCTGAGGTACACAAACAATAAATGTTTGTAACTGATAAATATGGGGATTGTGATGAAAATGACTGTGAATGTGTGCTGGAGAGTTTGCAATGTATCTAAAAGTAACATGTTAGCCACAATTTCTTTCACTTTCTATCACAGAGAGATATCAGCATTGTACTAAGTAAGTGTCAGCTTGACAGATTGTCTTATCAAATAGTGTTACTATCTAGCACCTCTTAGTTTTCTGGTTGAGTTTTTGGCTGCAATACTCTGCATGGAGTCTATATATTCTCTGTGTCTCTGTGTGGGCTTTAACCATGTGCTTTGGTTTCTTCTCCAAGAATGTCTTCTGTATAATACATGCTTCTGGCCATGTGTGCGTTAATGTGCATACCAATCAAATACCGTAGGGGTAGATTGAACATAGTTATTTTATTTTGGAATGGGTGGAAAAGCTGGTACTATTCCCAGATAACATTTATATATTCTTGCAAGAATTTGTCTTTTCAGTATATTAGGGAAAATGTTGGCTTTGAATATTAAAATTTTGACACAATTTAATTTTCATTGAAAGAAAAGATGAAACTGAATTTCTTTCCTTACTCATGATTTTTTGTGTAGGTCATCATTAGGACAAAATGATGTAAAAAAGAAAGAAAGAAAGAAAGAAAGAAAGAAAGAAAGAAAGAAAGAAAGAAACTAAAAGAAAAAAGCAGTAAAATGTACCTCAGAAAATCTAGAATTGTATGATATCTGGGGACAAACTCAGGTTTAATTCAGTTCCTTCCTACAAACGTATTACAATGGGGTTTTGACAGGTCGGCTGTTCTGACAACATGAAAGAGAGGTAAAATATAAGACAAAGTGTGAAAAAAAAACATAAAACAGTACATGCAAGTCTATTGTAATGCCTATGGATCCATAAGTTTGGGGGACAGACCACTTGTGAGTATTCCTTAATTTGGGGGATGAGAGGACTAGACTCCATACCAAAACCAACCTCTGAGCTTTCCCTGTAGGGTACAAGACCTTAGAACACAAGCACGGCAGTCAAAGTCTTGCTCCAGATGCCAGAGCATGGGTGTGCCAATACAGGAAGCCAGGAATTCACCATACCTTGATTATCAAGGAGACGGCTCCTGTTCCCCTCAACATCATCACCCAATGACTAGTGTGATAATGATCTCTTCTTAAAAAAAAAAGTATATATATGTATATCTTTAGAGAGAGAGAGTGAGTGCAGATAGCATGTGAAGAGAATGAAGGTCATAGAAGGGACAGATTTGGAAGGATTAGAATTAGGTCTGTGCATGGCTTCTGATCTGGCCCAGAATCATGCAAGGGGCCTTCTGCCAATCTCTGTACTCACCACATTCCACTCCAATTATATAATTTTGTGTATGCTAAGGTAAACAATTTTCATTTTCTACCTTCTCCTTCCAGTGGTCTGCAAAAAGTGTTGACGTCTGTGGCACTTCATCACAATATATGCCTTTCACAGATGTTTCCCCTATAAACAGTCAAACCCAATACCTTGAATACAGAACTGCTCAATTAAATATGATTAAAAACAACAGTACCTGAACCATCAAACTGTGTAAAATAATGCAATGTCTTTACAGGTGGGCAAGCCCCATTGTACCTCGCAAGAGGGAGCAAACCCCCCCACATATCCTTACTTAAATATACTAACTCCTTGTTTGCACAACCACAAAAAAGAAGTACTTCAGTGGTGAACAAAATAGCTACATGAACTGCAATGATATATATATATATATTTATAGGTTCACTTTGGAATCTTGAAATACTGAAATGTCAAATTTCAGTATCTCAAGACCAAAGTGTTGAATTTGCAGTTGCACGAAACTGCAGAATATCGAACCCAAAAATGTCGAACCCACAGTAGTGATGGCGCATTAGGTAAGTGTAATGTTTTTTAAGGGTTTTGGGGAGGGTTTGTGTGTATGTGAATGTGTTGGGGAGTTTTAGGTGTGGGCTAGGGTAGGTAGGTAAGAGTCTGCATGTGTAAGTGTTGAGAGTGGTGGTGTTTGTATGTATGTGATGCGTGTTTGTGCAAGGGAGGTGTGGAATGTGTGGTGGTAGGTTTTCTGTCTTTCAGTTTTTAGTGCAACCTTGGAGTTAATATATATAAGTAGCAGGGGTTTGGGGGGGCACAGCCCCCCACATAAGGGGTGCAGTGGGGCTTGCCCCCTTGCTTGTAGGAAGAGTAGGTGTGTGTTTGTTTTGTTGTGTTTGTGTGTGTTGTTTTCATTTGTTGTAGTGTCAGGAGGTAGATGTATCTGTGTTTGTGTGGTGCAGTGTTTTTTTGACAGTTGCGGTTTTGAATTTCACGGTTTTGGGGTTTCGGGTGTGTAAGTTTTCCGCTTTATAGTCTTGAGATATTGAAATTCGATATTTCAGTATTTTGGGATTATAAAGTGAATCTATATATATATATATATATATATATATATATATATATATATATATATATATATATGAGAGAGAGATGTGCTATCAAATAAAATGAGAACTATTTATATGTTAATACGAGGCTAACTGCCCTTCTGGGGTATTTGAAACTTAGCCAGTTATGCTCTGTGAGAATCAAACCCTGCACCTTGTGTCTTTAAGGTCAGCACCTTAACCATTATGTCATCTTCCCACTCGTATATAGACATCTGTCTATCCATATAGATAGATATATCATCAAATATCACATTTCAGTCAGGAAAGAATGAGAGAGCATTCAATCATTCTCTGGCAGTCATTTAAATTGTGTTGAATTAGCAAAGAAATGACCTAAGATGAAAATTATGCCACAGTAATTATTTAATTACTTCTCTGCTTTGCCTTTGAGTATGTTTTGATTATTTCAATGTATTAATTTACAAAGTATGGAAAACAATTTTTATCTGTTTTAGATTTGCTGCATTGCTGGGGTAGAGACATAAACATGTTTTATTTTATTACTAAAGTTGTTTTGCATGTGAGTGATGATCAGCCACTCACAGGATAGGTGTTTTACATGACGTAGTTAGGCCAAATTATATGGTTCACCACATGTATATGTTAATGACTGTGTAATGAAGTATCATAATGAGGCAAAACAAGATGGCAGAGCTATTCAGAAATGTTTAAATGTCACACAAAGATGCTGAACTAGCTTTAGAGTTCTTTTCAAATATACTTGGAGTTGCTGCAGCCATTGTAAATGTGTATCTGCAGGAGGCTCTTATTGCAGCTGTTTTGCTTGATATTGCATAACATATCCTAAGAGGAACTGGGTCAAAGCTCAAGTGACCGCGATTAACATTTAATACCATCCACATATGAGCATAGTGGATCAGTACAGTGTTGACAGGAATCCAATGCAGGAAAATATGGAAATGCATCTGCCTCATCTACAGCCCCATAGGAGTCATGAAGCACCAATTTCAGTTGATACCAAGGTATGTGTGGCCATATGAATATTAGCTACACAAACCTTTTAGCCTCTTATGAGGCACATTGTGGGGTATCTCAAGCATCTATCTCAAGAATATTTCATCAGTTCCTCAATATTATCCTTCAGCATGTAGCAGAGCATATGTGGTTGAGAGAAGAGTCAACACCATGTTGGAGTTCTATGATACAGACCATTTCCCTGAGTTTCTGGAGGCCATACACTGTATCCATATTGAAATAAAGACCCTCACGTGGTGAACTGAGAAGAAGTTAAGTGAACCACATAGGGTGTCACGCCATTAAGTGTCAGGCGATCTGTAATGCACATTACGTCCTCCACAATGGGTGTGCAAGCCACCCAGGCAGTTTTCACCACTGCTGCATACAGCACATATGTGATCTGCATAAACAGTTTGCAAAGGATAATTTCCTACTGGAGTATCTTGTTGATGATGTTAGATATGCCCTATAACTGTGGTTGATGCCACCCAGCAAAAATCTACACTATTAAACTGACCAAGAATACAACCATGCATTATCACAAATGGGAAACATTATAGAGCATGTTGTTGGACTGCTGACAGCACATTGTTGCTGTCTGGATAAATCTGGGGATGTCCTGCAGTACGGCCACATCATGTGTACCAGAATTCTGACTGTGTGCCCTATGTTACACAATATTATACTTAGGAAGTAATTATGGCAGAGTGGTCTCTTGCAGGGGTCAGCAGTTCCCAGCAGCACAAGCAGTAGAAATGGAGACAGAAAAGGAGTCAGAGGAGGAGGCAGGAGCAGTGGATGAACATGGTGGAGCACCGTGACACTATCAAAGAGACAGTGGGCTGCACACAGCTTAGGACATAACTATATAAGAGTTAAGCAGATGCAGTAGAGTAAAAGTGATGCATGCATGGAAAAACACCAGGCTGTGCTTACCAAGGCATAGTCTGCCCACACTGCACATCAGACATAGGCACCTCAAGTAACAGCGTACAGAAGGCAGGGCACAGTTATCTTCAAATGCACAGGTAGACAAGGGAGTACAGGGTACATGTCTTTCACAGAGAAATGTGTGTGTGCAGTTATGCAGCAAAAGAAAAAGTACTTTTACTGGTAGAGTGAGTACTGCTGTGGGGGGATTAATGTCGAGAAAGATAAAGGTCAGTGGGTGTGTGGGATGTGCTGATGTGTGGGGATGTGCCGGGGCTGTTGTTGTAGGGTGTGTGTGTGTGTGTGTGTGTGTGTGTGTGTGTGTGTGTGTGTGTGTGTGTGTGTGTGTGCGCGCATGTCTGTGTGTGTGTGTGCATGTGTGTGCGTGTGTGTGCATGTGTGTGTGTCTGCAGGGATGCGGCTTCAGCACTTGGAGTAACATTGCAGTGTAGCCTACTCGCTACGTCCAGGGCATGAGTGACAGAAGGCTAAATTTCCTGTGAATGCCTAAACCCATGAGAGCTGGCCCTGCCAGAAATTGCACTGGCTGTACCACAACCTTGGCTAGATGCTGGTGTGCTACAAGACCTCAACCAATGTCTTTTAGCAGATGTGGCAGCATGACAGTGGCCATAAGTATGGGGGGGTGCCTTCATTTGGTTGGAGACACGTTCACAATTAATGTGGCTGTGGAAGTGTTAGCACTGCTAGAGTGGGATGTCACTAGTCAACAGCCATGTTGACTAACATCTGTGGATGTAGTAGGTGACTGGCTATGAGGACAGCCCCTCACTTCTGCCAGACAACCCAGTGAAGGCACTGCATGATCCAATGTGTGATTCAGTCTATCCAAGGAATCACACATATGCACATGCGCATGTAGTCCTTTCGGTCAGCGCACACACACACACACACACACACACACACACACACACACACACACACACACACACAGCCTAGATCACCCTCATTATCTCTGCTGTTGCTGTGGTGGAGTTAGTGTGTGCCTCCACAATGACCCTGCACATGCACTGGGTTGCAGCCACTGACACACCAATTTCAAGGGAAGGGCAGTAACCATATATCTCAAAAACACCATTATTAACCCCTGTATGGACCTCCCTGTCCACAAATGCTAGGGGCAGATTCAGATATCTGTGTACTGAGGGCCAACAGACTTACCTGATCTATAATTGCTCAATAAACCTGACCACTCTCAGATGTTTGTATATTCTGGGTATCTACAAGCAAAAAGATTTTGCCCATGTTTTTGTATGGGATGTGGTAGTTACACTCCCTGTGTCAAGCACATACTGTGCACCTCCCTGACTGCGCCAGTTCATCCCCAGCATCTTTATCAGGGGCTACAAATCCTTATAGGTTCATTGGTAGGTACTAGGCTATCTGTCCTTGTAGGACGTTTTAAATCTAGCCAGCTTCCATTCTTCTGCTCAAATTAACCTATCCCATTTGGGTATAGCTGGCCTTATCTATTCATAGGTTCATAGGTTGGTGCTAGGCTATTGGCCCTAGGGCCTATACAAGCCTAGCCATAACAATTCCCTGGATATTTCCTCCCACAATATTTACTTCCCTGGACCCCTGTCTAGCAGGGTGACTAATGTGATCCCTGGGGTGAATTTCCTATCTCCCATCTAATCGTCAAGGTTCCTTTTGAAGAGAGCCAAGGAGGCTCTCTGCTTGACATGGTCGATCATTACATATTATCCTTAATGAGAATAACTGGGATCATACCATAGATAATTTGAGACCCATACATGGGCTAAAGAATTTAGGAGCTGCATCTGTTCACTAGTAGTACAGGGAACAGTCCTGGGGGTAAATTTTCTGTTTCCCATCCATATATCTAAGTTGTGTTTGAATACGGACAGTGATGAACTTTGTTTTATGTGGATGGGAATATCTTTCAATATCAGACAGCGGCGGTTCCACAGTTTTATGGCCAGATAAAGATTCACCTGTAAATACACCAATAGAATGCAATATCTAGTGTAAATATGACCCAACACCACAACTACATATGCTTTATGTGTGCTGTCTATTACTGCTGTGATTTGTGAGCTACTGTTTCAAAGCAATCTACCGATTATATTTCATTGCTATCTACTGCAATTCATTACTGTTTCACTGCATTTGATGCATTTTATTGTTGTTTAACTGTATTTTGTTCATACTGCAAGTTCTATTCTTTTGACTAAAGTGATTAATATGTGCTTCATTGTGAGTTTTTTCTTACTGAGCTCTTAACCTTAAAATTGAGTAGCATTGTCTAGATACCGGTCTTCAGTATCAAGAGCTTCAGCTGCATGGTTCTTAACCCTTTTTGAGGTAATCCAGCTACAAGTTTTCCCTTAGTAGCACTTGTGTTATCATCTAGTAGTACTACTCATAGACCTTCCTCCCTTTACCCTGTTAGTACTTTCAGTTTCTGACAAATATGGATGGACAATTTCCTACATTTTCTCCTGCCAATCTGTCAATATGGGCATCCTGAGACAGTGTAGAACTGCCTCATGTACACGGACAACCCTCTACTACTAGCACCTAGTAACACAATTTGTGAGAGATGCAAATACATCAAGCACCTAGTGTCATTGCTCTCTTCTCCACAAACCAGGATATTTGGCACTGAGAAGGTTGGAAACATGAACACCACACCTCAAACACCACCCACACCTACACAACACACTCCCACATATGCAGAGGCCCTCAACAAAAGCATACCCAAACAGAAGAGACCTCAGAAGCATAAACGCACTTAAACTCCACTGCCCACCACACCACATACCACACATGGTCCACACACCTGTGTCTCACAGCCACTAAGGCCTAAACATAAACCCAACATATTAGTCATAGGACAGTCCATTGTGAGACACACAGATGTTCCCCTCACCAGGCTGGATAAGGAGAAAGTCACGGTTAGTTGTTTGTCGGGTGCCAGAATCTGCCATTTCACCAATGCACTCAAGTCTCTCAACAGGTACTGTTATGACTCTGTCATAGTCCTTGTTGGAGTGAATGACTTGAGACGTACCTCCCTGGACTATATGAAGAGAGACATGATCAAGCTCACTGAATATGTGTCCCAGGCAGGTATGTCCCTAGCCTTAAGCAGCATTCTACCATCACCCAGAATGATGCCTCAGTACAAACAGAAAATGACTGACTTTAACAACTGGCTTAGTTTCTGGTGTCATTCAAAGGGAATCCAGAACCTGACAGCCTGGGATGACATGATTGACAAGCCACAATCCTTTTTCTAGAGATAGTCCGCATCTGTCTCCCTTGGGCCTCAGGATCCTGGCAAAGGCTCTTGCCTCCCCATAGTGCCTTTTTTAGCAATACCATGAGCTCAAAACTACCAACATGAAAATTTCATCAAAACGAAAATTAAAGGTCATGCTGCTAAACACTAGGAGTCTAAACATGAAACTGCACTCATTGCAAGAATTCTTAGCCCTGGAAGAAGCTGACATTTGTGCAGTCACAGAAACCTGGTTCAAAGCTGTGGAGAGCGCCCCAACCATACCAGGTTATTCATTGTATCATTCATTCAGACCCCAAGCCGTGGGTAGCAAAACAAAAGGATGTGCAGTTGCAGTATATATAAAAGACATACACACCTCTAGGCTGGTCAAAGAGTATGATGCACAGGAAATACTCCAGGTACAGTTAACAATTGATAAGATCACTATTCAAATCACAGCTAGCTACAGGCCTCCACCTCTGACTCAAGATGCCCACTCCACCTATCTGGGCCTCTTCGAATCTATCAAGATTCAACCCTTTACCCTGATCCTGGGTGACTTTAACTATCTAAGCATAGACTGGAAGAAATACTCATGTAAAAAAACAAATGCCCAGAGATTCCTTGATTTTGTTAATGCAAATATCTTGGACCAGTTAGTTGGCACCTCCACAAGAGGTGAAAATATCTTGGACTTGGTATTAACAAACATGAGTAACCACTGCAGCATCCCTACAGTGTCATTATCCCTGGTAAGATCCGAGCACAAAGCAGTCACTTTCGAAGTCACCATCTCCCCTGACCTACCCCTAGCTAGGGTCAAACAAAAAAACTTCTCCAAAGCTGATTACAACCTCCTGAGGGAAGGTATAAACAGCTTCACAGCCCCCTACCCCTCCACAGAACCTAGCACATATGTCCAAACTTACACCAAAGTACTATATGAGCATTTAGATAGTTGCATGGAATCAGGAATACCAGACAGCATGAAATTATCCTCCTCAAGGAAGAGTAAATCATCTGGTGGACATCAGCAATAAATAGACTCTATAATAAAAGGAAAAAAATTGTTGTCCAGGACCAAGAAGGAGCAGGTGTCTAATTGGAAGCAATCTCTCCTTAACCTAAACAAGCAAATAAGAGCACTAGTGAAATCCTCCAAAGCAAACTTCATGTCCAAACTGGCCACATCTACTAAAGACAATCATAAAGCTTTCTTCACATATGCCTGCAATCTCAATGGACGCAGCCAGATCTGCTCAGAACTGGTGGTAAATGACACCACATACACAAACCCAATAGATACAGCCAACCTGCTGACAGACAGGTTCAGTGAAAACTTCACTACTCTGTCCCTCATCAGTGGAACAGGACATCCCCAGTACCTGCCCCCTCACCTTACCTCTAGGGAGCAAGTCATCACTGCCCTCTCAAAGGCAGAAAATACAGCCCCATGGGACCCAATAACATCCCAGGCTGCATCCTACATGAACTCAGGCAGGAACTTGTAGCATCATTAGACATCCTATTCAACCAAAGCCTGAGTACCAGCTTCATCCCAGTCGAGTGGAGGACAACTACTGTCATCCCCTTGCACAAAGTTGGAGCATCCACCAATCCAGGAAATTATGGACCCATCTGCCTAACTAGCCTGATCTGCAAGGCCATGGAGCGGATTATCATGGACCTCATTAACAAGGACATTGGCAACCTCAAAAAGGTTCACCTCTAGAAAAAAGGAGGTCATTGTTCCTTTCTACTTGCCCCTCATCAGCCCTATTATAGAGTACAATGCCCCATTTGGCATGTATCTCACAAGACACCTACAATAATTGGGAAGGCCACAGAAATACCTCACTAAGAGGATTACCAGCCTCAAACAGATGCCATAAGCAGACCGTCTCAAAAACCTCCAAGTTCCACTCTGTCACATATCACCTACTCAGAGGCAATCTCTGCCTAACATAACAAACTATGTCAAACCCAGAGTTGTTGGGCATGCTACAGTTAAGGAAATTCCAATTTCTCTGAACCACATGCTCCAGGGACCTAAACCTTGTCACCACAATAAACAGTACATGCTGGAGGGATAGATTCCTGTCCCAGAGACTTCCCATACTCTGGAACAAACTACCCATTCATGTCAAGCAGAAAACCTTGACGACTGGATGGGAAATAGAAAATTCACCCCGGGCATCACTTCTGCCGCACTGCTTGACAGGGTCACAGGAAAATAATTTTCTTGGGTGGCAAAAGCCAGGGAACCTTTTTAGCTAGGCTTATTTAGGCCCCAGAGCTGATAGCCTCGTACCTACCTATGAAACTATGAACCTATGAACCTCCAAACACTTGATCAGACACAGTTTGGTTTTGTCAAGGGGAGGTCATGCCTGTTAAATTTGGTTGACTTCTTTGAGACAGTCACCAAGGCCTTAGATGAGGGGAAGATGGTGCACACCACCTACCTTGACCTGGCCAAGGTGTTTGATACTATTCCTCACTCAGGTATAATAGATAAACTGTCTCAACTAGGCATCAATCCATATGTTACCAGATGGGTAGTAAACTGGCTTACTGATAGAACCCACCTAGTCAAAATAGGGGAAGCCACCTCAAGTAGTAGACCCGTAACAAGTGATGTACCCCAGGGATCAGTCTTGGGGCCTCTGCTGTTTGGGATATACTTCTCAGAGGTGCAGGCCAAATATAGTGGGCTATGGCTGATCATGTCTGCAGATGACTGCAAGTTGGGAGTTGTCATAGTTCCCCTAGGGATGTGGACATCCTCCAAGAGGGTTTCACCCAAACAAATGACTAGTGCCACAAACATGACCTCAAACTGAATGCCAAAAAATTCATCATTACCTCTTTTGGGGAGAATGATGTCCCCACAAATTATCACACTGATAATAAGGCACTAAGCATGCAATCAATCGTGAGGAACTTGGGAACCCAAGATGATAGCAAACTGACTTTTGACCACCATATTGCCTCCATTAAACAGAAAACTTTCTGCATGGCCTACCTCATTAGTAAGGGTATCTTGTCCATGGACAAGGTGGTCATAACATCCCTGTATTCTTCCCTTATACGACCAATTATTGAATACAATGCCCCTTTCAGCATGTACCTCGCAAAGCACATGCAGCAGCTGGAGAATCCACAGAGATTCCTCATCCAGAGAATCCAGGACCTCAAACATCTACCCTACACAGAGAGACTAAAAGCCCTGTCCCTCTACTCAGTCTCCTACAGACTCCTTAGAGGTGACCTCTGTCTGGCATACAAAACAATCTCAGACCCCACCCTGATGGGACTGCTGCATATACGCAAGTCAAGCTCAACTCGAGTAACCCACACATGAGACCTTAGCCTGGTGTGTGACATCAATAGATTTGTGTCCCAGAGACTCCCCCTTTAGTGGAATAGACTCCCGCTCCACATAAAGCAGAGTATCTCATTAAACCTTTCTAAGTACAACCTGGATAACTGGATGGGGAACAGAAAATACACCCCTGGGATTCCACCTATGTCCCTGCTGGACAGTGGCATAGGGTGCTGACTTGTTGGAATATGGACTACATTATTTGCTAGGCTTGTAAGGGCCTCAGGGCCAATAGCCTACTAACCTCCTATGATCCTATGATCCTATGAACTAATATCTTTGCAACTATTAACTTGAGAAAAAGGGGTTTCCACCTTTAAGCAAGGCATTGAACTCCTCTGTCTCTGTAAGGGGTGGTTTGGTTGATAGCTCACCACTTGCTGCCTTATATTCCTATGTCAGTGTTGCTGCTCTGTGGATGACAGCATGGATCAAATTCATGACCCTGTGGTGATCCATTTCATAGGCATGATCCCGACTACCAACAATATTAACATTGCTGACAATTTCAGCATAGGCACAGTCATGGAAGGACTGGTCATTAGAATAGACAGCAAAGAGTTATCACCATGGAGACAGAGTGCCTCTAATACCACCTTATTCTCAGCATCTGTTAATGTGGGTTTATGGATAAGTGTGGAAGAACTTTTTTTTTTCTCAAACAGACTTGCTTATTCTCTGATAGATTTTCTATATCTCTGTACTAGATTATTACTACTATGTGTTTTTTCATGACTAATTGTCTCTTATGTAACTTTATTAATTGATTTTATGCTAATATTTGTGTTCATGACTACTTGGACTCTTAACAAATTGTTACTGTTCTGGAGCTTTTCTCCCAGGTCTCCAATGAAAATGGGTTACTTGCCCAGTCGGACACTACCTGGTTAACAACTGTAAACAAATAAATAAACCAAAAGATTCCCACACATTTTCTTTGGGCCCTTGTTTTAGGCATATCTTGGTCGGTATGAAAAATGATGGAATTAATAGCATTGTCCCAGCATGGACCTTACCAATCCTTATACTACCATTATTATACCAGGCCTAATAGTATGGTGTAGCTGTGCCTCACAGTTAGACATCTGTATCCACAATCTTTAAGTAAATAAAATGCATGTACTGTATACTTAAAACTTATTCTCAACAACACACAGAAACATAACTGCAACTGAATACCACCTGACTATTGCAATAGCACTGTTAAAGGGTGTGGCTAATTACATATGTGCAAGGCACACAACACTGCACTGCTATTGAACATTGCTTTCAATGGGAGTACAAGGGTGTGTCTACTGTCTTCCATAGCAGTCCTTTATGCTGCTATAATTGCTACACATCCTATGTAACTCCTACTATGCTTTTGGACAACACATGTATAAGTAATGATAAACAGACATCCCTCTTTGGCCTTAGAGTAAATAACATACACAAAGTTACCATTTTAGAAATAGCAGGCACAAAGTTACTACTGTACAAGTAGCAGACACAAAGTTACAATTGTACAAATAGCAGACACAAAGTTACCATTGTACTATGACATATGTGTAAAAAGTAGTACTAACCTATTTAAGCAGTAATCTTCCTGACAAAAATATTTTGTGAAATACAACCTTAGCAGGATTCAAACTCCAGTTAAAGAAATTTGGAGGACAGGCATTGACTACAATTCTGATCTGAGATATATAACAATAAGTATCCTTTTTGTGGATTATTTATACTGGTTATTGCTTCTAGCAATTTATATATAGCACATTTTACTGCCTGCTGCATACTTTTTACTGTACTTTATTGCTATTAACTAATCTGCACGGTTAAACTAAAATTGTTTGCCTTACAGGGCCTGAGAAATAAGATTTTTACTGTCACACTGTTTGTAAAGCGTTATAGCTAGTTTCACTGTGTGAAATGTATTTTCTGTACTTGTTAAGCACCTATTTGTTTGTTCTGATTTCCTGCCAAGGAGTGTATCATATAACTGATTTGTTTGCAGTTAAAAGCATTCTGTAGAGTCTCCTTGCTCATTTATCTGTTTAAAAACTTTCATTTTGTGGCTCAGTGCTGTGATAAACATTTCTGTAGTGTTTGCTGTCTAAAAGAGTGTAGGCTACTAACTTTAGTATTGTTCCCTACTCTCCCTCACTGTTGGTGTCTTGCTGTTATACTTGGTGGCTTTGCAGCTGCCCGCCCCTACTGTAAATTTGATCTGGGACACTCCTCCCATTCTAAGATCATTACTCATTCTACCTAATACAGAGAGGACATCTGAGAAGGCCAACCTACTTAGTTTCTTTCCTTCTGTTCCTCCTTTCTTCCTTTCTTACAAAAAAAAAATGCCTGAACCTCCTTGTGTTCTGACTGTACTTCTCAAACATTTTGGAGATATAGAGTATATTTTAGTGCATTTATTATAACTGTATTTGCCTTAATATTGCTACAACTCAAGTGCTCTAGGCTGCACTGCATCTGAATTGTTTTAGTGTGTTTTAGCTGCTTTTCTGTATATTTAGACTTTTCTGTATATGTAGACTAGCTACTTATTCTACTGTATTACTGCCTCTTAAATTGTTTTTCAGTTGTGCACTTGCCTTACTTCATTCAAAAAGTTTTGAATTGCTAATTTTGTAGAATTTTAATTGCATTTACTGTTTAGGGCTACACACTCAAGTGTGTTAGCCTTTTCTGTGCTTATTTACTGTATTATTGCATTGTTTAGCCTGTTTTAACCAAAAAAAAAAAAAAAAAAAAAACCTAAAAAAAAAAAATATTATCTTGTTTGTTCATCTCCCACCTTTCCTAGCTAGTATAGTCCAGATCCCAGGCTTTGCTGGTTTCAGGACTTTATTTTCTGTGTTCAGAGCTATCCAGACCTTGCTGTGGTAGAGGGAAGTCCTACTGCTTACCAGTGAGAGTGGCATTGTACTGCCTATCTAACACAAGAGGAGTGGTTTCCAGCTTGGAAATTGTAATTTTATTAGCCATTTTGGGCTGATTTCTATCCCTCTCAACTTTCTGGCTTAAAAAGCATGTGTTTGTGCATTTTTCACAATGTGCAGCACTGCAGGGTTATGGTTAAACTATTCCAAGTGCCAGAAAGTCTGCTCTTTAAATTTTCCCTTAGAACTAGCTGGTTTGTCAGTAATAGCACTAACATCGCAACCCCTGTAATTAGCAATTGCTCTAGAACCTGCTGAAAAGCACTAGGAAGCCTTAAACTGACACAAGCACTCAACCCTCCTTGTTAATAAGGAGAAATTAATCATAGGCACTAAACAGCCTATAATCGCAAAGTACCTTACAAAGGTAAGGGAAACAGCTCTTGTACTTTACAAAAAAAGCACCTAAACAGGCATGTCCAAGGGTCAGCTTCCATTGATTTCTCCTGTCCACCTGGTAAATCTGGACATACTGGGGCAATGCAGCAACTGCCTCATATACACAGACAACCCTCTCCTCCTACCACCCAGCACTACAACCTGTGAGAGATGCACTTACATAGCCAAACTGGAAGCAAACCTCTCTCCAGCCAAGATTGTGCTAGACAGTCAAGAGGAGAAGGTTAACAACTGCACTACACCTCAAGCAACACATAGCCCTTCAAAACCCACACCATCAACACCCACACATAATAACACTGAACCCACATATGTGGAAGCCATTAACATTAACCTGCCCAAGCAACAAGGACCTTCCAAAGCTGAAACGCAAACACCAGTCACAACCAAAGTGACAAATAGCTCACAACACCAGTGTGCCACCCAACAACAGCCCCTAAAGCAAGGCAACGTACCCAACACTTTAGTCATAAGTGACTCTATAGTCAGGCACACTGATATCCCACTCACCAGGCTGAGCAAGGAGAAAATTACAGTCAGCTGCCTGTCAGGTGCCAGGATCTGCCACATAACACATGCACTCAAGTCACTCCACAACAAGTACACATATGACTATGTCATTGTCCATGTTGGAGTGAATGACTTGAGACGTACCTCCATGGACTACATGAAAAGAGACATGGAAGAGCTCTTGGATCATGTGGCCCAGGCAGTTATGACCCTAGCCCTGAGTAGCATCTTGCCTTCACCCAGAAGGATACCACAGTATAAGGACAATGGCTAAGCTTCTGGTGTCATTCAAAGGGGATCTAGTATCTGTCTGCCTGGGATGACATGATCAACAAACCACGATGCTTTGCCAGAGATGGTCTGCACCTGTCACCCCTGGGATTCAGGTTACTGGCTAAAGCTCTTGCCACCCCTATAGTGCCTTTTTTAGGCAAGGTTCAAAGGACAAAGCCACCACCGTAACAGATACAAGCATGCAAAATCCGAAGGTAATGCTACTCAATGTTAGAAGTCTAAACCTCAAAATGCACTCTCTCGGGGCACTCCTAAAAATGGAGAACATTGATACCTGTGCAGTAACTGAGACCTGGTTCAAGACTCCAGACACTACTGCAATACTAGGCTACAACTCTTACCACACTTTTCGGCCACCAAACTAAGACCAAAACACTAAAGGTAGAGGAGTGTCCATATTCACCAAGGATATTCACACCTCCAGGCTAGTTGCCCAACACAATGCATCTGAAATTCTCCAGGTGTAACTAACACTAGGTAAGACTGCAATCCAAATTGTAGCTTGCTACAGATCCCCCACCATGCCCCAAGATTCTCACTTCACCTTTCTAAACATGCTGGAAAATATTAAGATACAACCAAACACACTAATACTGGGTGATTTCAACTACCCTGCCATTAACTGGGAAAACTACTCGGGTACCAACACCTTTTCCCAACAGTTCTTGGAATTTATAAATTCCAACACCCTGGATCAACTAATCCATTGTCCTACCAGGGGCTCAAATATTCTAGACCTGGTCATTACCAACATGGGAGATAGATGCTCCACACCAGTGGTCACCCCCTCATTGGTCAGGTCTGACCATAAGCAAATCACACTTGACATCCACATCCCTTCCCGACCGCCCAGTAAGGAAACCTCCGTAAAAAACTTCTCCAAAGCCAACTTCATGCTACTTAAGTCAGAAGTGACAAACTTCATGACACCCATGCAGATGGGAGCTGAAAGTTCGACTGCTGAATTCTACACTAAGGCACTGTACAAGCACATCCACTCGTGCATAAATCATGCCATCCCAAATAGAACCAAGATGCTCTCTTCTAAAAAAAGAAAGCCAATCTGGTGGTCCCCTGCCATAAACAAACTATACAACAGAATGTAGAAACTGTTGCAGAAAAGAGGAAAATCCCAGGATGCAAAAAACTCCCTTACCAGCCTCTGTAAGAAGCTGAGATCCCTCATAAAATCCTCCAAAGCTAGTTATGAAAATAAAATTGCCAAAGATTCCAAAGACAACCACAAGGTATTCTATAGTTATGTCAAGAATCTAAATGGCAATGCTCAGATCTACTCTGAGCTACAATAGAATGGCATTAAATATACTGATCCCAAAGATATTGCCAGTATCCTGGCAGATCGATTTAGTGCCAGCTTCACCCCCCTCACCCCCTAAAGGGCCCATCTCAATACCAAAAGATGGCCAAATTCCAGTAATCACAGCCACACAGGTAGTAAATGCACTCTCCAAAGCTAAGAATACAGCATTCGTGGGACCGTATGACATCCCGGGCTGTGTACTACATGAACTACGAAATTAACTGGCATCTCACCTAAGTGTCATGTTTAATCATAGCCTCACCTCAGGCTTCATGCCCACTGAGTGGCGTACAGCTACAGTTATCCCACTCCAAAAGGGGGGATCCACCTTAGATCCCGGGAACTACTTTCCTATCAGTTTGATGAGCCCGATCTGCAAGGGCATGGAACGCATTATCACAGAACTTATAAACAAAGACATTGGCAACTTTCAAACACTGGACCCCACCCAGTTTGGGTTCATGAAGGGCCAATCTTGACTCCTGAACCTGACTGACTTCTTCGAATCAGTCTCCAGAGCTGTGGACGAGGGTAAGGCGGTCCACACAGCCTCTCTGGACCTCACCAAGGCCTTTGACACCATCCCCAATTCTGGAATCAAATATAAACTTACGAAGCTGGGTATAAATCCCTACATCACTCAATGGGTTGCCAACTGGCTTACTGACAGAACCCAGACTGTAAAAGTAGCCAACTCCAAATCCAGCTCCAGACAAGTGACAAATGGAGTACCTCAGAGTTCAGTCCTGGGACCGCTCTTATTCAGCATCTACTTCTCTGAAGTACAGGCCAACAATAAGGGACTCTAGCTAACAAAGTTCACAGATAACTGCAAACTGGGAGCCATTACTGAATCCCCAAACAATGTGGATATTCTACAAAAGAGGCTTGCAGAAACAGATGTTTGGTGCCAGAGCCATGGGCTGAAACTTAATGCCAAGAAATGTATAGTTATCCCCTTTGGGAAAAAAACATATACCCATGAATTACCACATAGGTGGCAGCACACTAAACACCGAAAGTGTGATGAGACACTTAGGGACACAGGTGGACAGTGGTCTCACCTTCGATAACCACATCGCCACAACAGTCAGGAAATCCTTCTATATGGCACACCTCATCACTAAGGACTTTTCATCCAGAAAAAAGAGGTCATTGTCCCACTGTACTCATCCCTCATTAGACCCATTACAGAGTACAATGTCCCATTTGGTATGTACCTCACAAGACATCTGCAACAGCTGGAAAGGCCGCAGAAATACCTCACTAAAAGAATCACAGGCCTAAAGCAGATGGCCTATGCTGGCCATCTAAAAAAACTCCAGCTATACTCTGTGGCATATTATCTACTCAGAGGTGATCTCTGCTTAACATACAAGGCCATGTCAAACCCTGAGCTGTTGGACATGGTCCACTTAAAGAAATCCCAGTCCCACCAGGGATCCAAACCTTGTCATCACAATAAACAAAACATGCACAAGGGATAGGTTCCTGACCTAGAAACTCCTCATACTCTGGAATAGACTGCCCATATATGTCAAGCAGAGGGCCTCCTTGGCCCTCTTCAAAAGGAACCTTGACGATTGGATGAGAGATAGGAAATTCACCTCAGGGATCACGTCAGTCGCCCTGCTAGACAGGTTCCAGGGAAGTAAATATTGTGATAAGAAATATCCGGGGAATTGTTTGGCTACACTTGTATAGGCCCTAGGGCCGATAGCCTAGTACCAACCTATGAACCTATTAACTTGTGACTGAAATACGTGTGTCTGAACAGCATGTTTGCTTTGCATACATACAAAATTCTCAGGCATCAAAATATATCAAGGCTTCTGACATACATGATTAATGCTTTGCAAAGAGTATTCTGTTTAACTGAATCATTAGCAACAATTGTTCAAATGCAGTTTTAATAGTGTTTGTATTTCTATTTCCCTACCATCTTTGTCACTATCCTTTCTCTTACATATTATTTTCTTGTTTTTTTTTTGTTTTGCTTTTGTTTTTCTCTCCATTTATTTTCATATCATGTGCAACAGGATAGCAATCAACAACCAGCCCACTGGCAATGCCTGATGCCCTACTCAGAGGAGGAACCAGCCATGCCTCCACCACCACAACTAGCACTAGTGAAAATAACCAACACATCTGGGTTTCACCCTGACACAGTTGCCACCACACATCCTGCCCTATGCGCACATTCAGCATCAGGATGCCCTGCACTGGAGGCCGGTACTCTGGTACCTGCCAGCAGCAGTGTGACTGGAGGTGAAAACTTTGTCACACATCAACAGCTGGCCGACATTGTGGGAGAAATCATTAACAGGATGTTGCATGATTGTATCAGCCAGATGGAGATCATGCTGTGGTGACTTGTTATGTCATATCCCTGCCCATTACAGACACCACCTTCCGAGCCAGGACCCAGTGGTGACAGTACCAACTGTGATGACTAATCTCTCATTGTGTCTCACCTGGCAGAGACTACATCTGCAAATATCAAATCCTTTTCTCAAACCAGGAATTCCCCTCCCTATTGTGTCCATACCCACTCCTGTTGGTTTAACTATCATCTCACTGTTGTCTTTACCTCTGTCTGATGTCTCCTTCAATATTATGCTTCCCCTCCCTCACTGAACACACCCCATTAGTCTTGTCTGTGTTTTCCTGTTACCTAATATAACCTAGTCCTCTTACCTTCCGCTTACTTCCCCAACTTTCCTTTCTCTTAAAAAAATGGGCACCTGCCCCACAAAAAAAGTTTATTCTTCCCACCCCACCTCAGTGCTGATTATTCCTTATTTGCTCACCTTCTGCTTTCTTTCTCTTTTCATTTCTGTCCTATATTCCCATTTCCAGCCTTTAATCTGGTCAAAAAATACATAAACACATCACACACATGCCCAAAAAGGGCTTATAAAAAAATCATCTTTTTGTGGTCAAACAGTGTGAAATGGATCTCTTGATACACATATATAAGAAACAAGAAATGGCACTTCTGGTTGTATGGAAGAAATAGTCTAGCCTATGTCATGCACTACAGGTAGTACCAATGGTCCCACAAATAAGCTGAGAACTGTTTAATGGCAGTTGTCAAACATGAAATGGAGTAAAGCCGATGCCTTTATTCTGACTGTTGATATGGCTCAGCTTGTTAGTGACATGTTTTGTAGACTGTCAGTGCACAAATTGGGGATGTTCTTTTATTTTGTATTTCTGTTCCCATTCTGTCCATGTGTAACATTCTCCAATATGTTTCCCTAGCCCCTTTAGCATGACTTCTGCCATGGCTCAAGTTATTATTGCCAAGTTTAAGAGAATATCATAGAAGGTGGTACTGTGTTAAATTTCTATGAGGCCTGTTTTTGATTTCTGGTTTTAGTCTGTTCTTGTATAACATTCCCCTGGTATGCACTTTCCTGAGCCCTTCAGCATGATTCTGCAATAGTTCACTGTGTTAATGTCATGATTATGATACTTTTACTGGAGAAACTTCAGGGTTCAATTCCACTGAGGTATGTGCTTTGATTACTGTTTATTTCTATTGTTATGTAATATTTCCCTGATATGTGCTTCACTGACTAGTTCAGTCTGATTCCTTTAATAGCTCACCTACTTAATGTTGTATGTATTTGACAGTCACTGAACAGGCTAATGAGTTTAAATCCCCTCAGGATCCATATCTTGTTTCTCATTGTACAGATACACTAAGTGTAATGATGTCTGGATTGGTGTAGACTGGTACATCATGTTACTCTACTGCATCCTCTTATTTTATTTTATTATTTTATTTATTTTACATTTGTTAACCGGGCTGGTCTAGCTGGATACATATCCGTTTTCAGTAGAGGCCCGAGGAGAAAAGCTCCAATACACAATAGAAGTACATAATTAAATTGCAAGATTCAAAGTATTGTTACAACAAGAGAATATAGCTTACATATGCAGGAATGAAAATTTACATAGATGTTATTCACATTTTGTCTTTTTCAGGTATTTTACATATATATGGGATATGTTACACCCCCCTCCCCACTGTGTTCTGCATCCCTTCTATGTTCATCAGCTTTGCAGTCTCTTCTGTTAGTTTTGTTGTTATTGTTCACTTATTACCACCTCTGCACTCATCCGTTATCACTCAAAGCTTTACTTTGGCCCAAAAGGCATTTTCTGCATATGCTTTGCTTTGAGTCACAACAATGATTAATCACATTAATATTCATCTGTGCCTGCAGTTGTTGAATGACAAAACTAGCAGCTTATGCATGTATAACAGCTGACCATATTTTAGTCTGACTAAGTGATGGTCTAGCATGATCCCCCCTCCCTCCATGATGAGGAGCTGCTCACTGCACAAACTGGCCTGGCCACATGCATTCCTAATGAGCCTCAGAGCTCATCACACCAACATGGTAAACAGTGTGCACTTGGCTGCAGTCATGGACACAGCTTTTCAGAATCTCTGGGATGCACTTTAATGTTAGTTAATACAGCTGGATGCAATGTCAGCACCTCAATACTCTGAAGTAAAGTTCTGATGTTTCTAAAACATGGGCCTAATAAATTATCAGAGGTACTGGTAGTGTCTAGTACTGATGAGCAGCTGGAGAAACTCAGTGGAACAGTAACCAGCACACTGGATCAGTACAGGTGCTGAGAACAGGTTGGGCATATAGTTAACTAGTAGCAGAATATTGGACAGAAAGCTGGTTAAAGACAGTACCAGCACACTAGACTAGAAACTCACATGAGATGTTACTGGTACTTTGTTCTGTTGGCTTTTGGAGGCACTAATACAAAACTAAACAGCATGGGGGTTACTGAAAAATTAATACTGCCATCCTAATGTGTACATACCTCTCAGCCATACAGATTTTCACTGAATGTCCAGATTTTTGCCTTATATTTTTGGTCCATTTTTCATAAAATTGTGGCTTTCTGAGAAATTAATGGCAAATCATTAAAGACTGAAGTTAGAAAATAATGATAGACATTTCAGTTTTAGACTTTATACCCTTCGGAAAATGCATGCTAATGCAACACCTGTTATTCTATCAACTTTCTAAGTCTGTAAGAGCAATATTTCAAAATTGTCCCTATTTGTGCCACTTTTATATAGCTTTGTCCAGATTTCTTACTCTAAGAGGTTGAGCGGTATGAATGTGATGCTGCTTGGCTGTACATACTACTGGTAGAATGATGTATTAACTGAATGGAACATCTACTGATGTGATTGTACTGTTAGGTGGCTGGGCTCTTTCCTAGGACATTGAACAAGAAACTGTCTGTGATTTACCTAGAAAATTCGACAAATGGTTTGGTGGAGACACATTTAACAAACAATGTAGGTAGCTGTCTGAAAAATACACTGAGAAACTATTTACTTTTAGCCAAAATGAAGGAGACGTCTGGATAATTAAACTACGAGATAACTGACCTGAACGGAGACAAAACTACCATACCGGACTGAAGACTGGATGAAAACAGTGCTATTGCTTCTGAGTAAATTATGTCATCTTATCTGCCTTCACAGTAAACACCCCTTATGTGGTGAAGGTGATTGCTATATTTCTGCAGTGGGATAAATTAAAGGCCAAGTAACAAAAACTAATTAAAACAGAAAACATCTCAGTCAAGATTGTTTTATTCTGCAGGCTGATAATAACCAGGTAATTTCTGTCAATTCACAAGATAATAGAAAATTCAAATTTACAAAATAACATATCAAATACAATGCAGCAAACTTTGCTAGGCTATTTCTGTCACTGAGTAACAATATCTAAATGCTACTCCTGTCACTGAGTAACAATGTCTAAATGCTACTCCTATCACTGAGTAACAATGTCTAATTAAAAATAGCAGTGCATGGGCTCAGAGTGACATAGATATCTTTCAACTCCATTGCAATAAAATAACGTTTAGTGACTGCTACAAACCATGGCTTGTTTTAACTTGGCTCACTTCGTAGAAGAAATATAATGCTTATGCCATAGGTTCATAGTAGTATGAACCTATGGCATAAGCATTATATTTCTTCTAAGAAGTGAGCCAAGTTAAAACAAGCCATGGTTTGTAGCAGTCACTAAATGTTCTTTTATTGCAATGGAGTTGAAAGATATCTATGTCACTCTGAGCCCATGCACTGCTATTTTTAATTAGACATTGTTACTCAGTGATAGAAGTAGCATTTAGACATTGTTACTCAGTGATAGGAGTAATGCTTAGACATTTTTACTCAGTGATAGGAGTAGCACTTATGCACTGTTACTCAGAGACAGAATTAGCACATATGGCTAGCACCAATAGAGTTAATACATATTAAAGTTCACCCTCTTGCCCACTCACAAGAAGGCTTCCACTATACAGTTTCACTGTCAGTGGTTTACACTGAAGTGTATTCTGAGCAGGGCACCCAAAATCATATTTGCATACCCAAGAGAACTGAATAACATAAAGGTCACCTCTTCATACAAATTACAACTAAACTGCTGCTATATCTCAAACTGATACTCCTCACATCACCACAGAAAGTGCATTTCAGTTTTGTTATAGGTGCTGCTGAGACAAGCTTTAACATTAAATGACTGTAGCGACAATGTTGAACACAAATCAAACACCTTGGTTCCAGTTAATGCAAGTATTTACAAGCTGACTTCTGCAGAGCTTAGTCAGAATATTTAAGAGTACTTACAAATAAATTTAAAATTTAGCATTGATTATTGTCCATGATATGAGCAGAACAAGTATCTGTAGTATAAACAGTAGGTAAATAAATAAACAAGTAAAATCTTTAAACTTTACTTAACACTTATAAAGCAGCAATTATTTCACAAATATAGAACCCTATGCATTTTAAAAGGCATGATACAAAAGCAATACAAAACATCATCTCAAAAAATATATAAACAAACACATTCCATGTATTTTAAAACTGTGCAGTCCTACCCTAATCTGTAACTGATCTTATGTTCAGTTTATAGACAATTAATTCTTTTCTGTAAGACAAATTGGTCTAAAATATATAAAAACTGTGTCCCCTGGATTTATGAAGCCCTGTAGAGTGTGCAGGATTAGTCTAAGAGCTATTTTCGGCAATATGGTCAACGTGCGATCCAGGAACGAGTTCCCAGGACATTCACGTGAGCTCCTAGACTAATCCTGCATGGACCAAGCTCCTGTATGCAAATTACCCTCATTTGCAGGTGAAGAACATGCAAATGAGGGCATTTTGTGATCCAGGAAGCTGGCAGCTGTCAGTGCAGGACAACTGCAGTCTGCAGAAATGTACTCGGTTAGTAACCGAGTACATTTCTGCAAACTACAAAACAGAGCTATGACAGCTCCAAATAAAGGTTACATATTATTGAGGAAGCATGCCAATGGCCAAGTAGAAGGCCATTGGCATTGCAAACTGTTTAAACAATACAAAAAAACAAGTTTTATTTTTTTTTTTTGCCGATCTCGGCTGTTTAAGTATAGGGAAGCAGCAAACGGGATTGGGGGGAAAATAATAAAATAAACCTAAAATAAGCATTCTAACTAAAAGCAGTTTACTGCCATGCAAGTCAATGGCAGGCAAAAGACAACCTGGCCAGTAAGTAGTGGTTGCTAAGAGGGGAGGCTCAGTGTGGGACATGTAACTATGCATTAGCAGGCAATCATATGCAAATAAGGGAAAGGTGTCAGGCATACTGTAAGTGGACTGGAGACCAGTGGCTCGAGATTGCTCCTAGGTTAGCACAGCTAAGCTAGGGGTGTGTCTAAACCTGCCTTGCACACTTTACAAAGTGTAAGTGGGTGTGCGCACCACGCATTGGGACTTACAGGAAGAAAAAGGAAGTTAAACCAGGAAATAGCAGCTCTGTGCACATTTGAGCACTCCATTTGCGCAGCGTGCACACAAGTATAAACAGGGAGGCAATGGGAAGGGAAAACAGCAGTAGAAAGGTAATCAAGGAGAACTAGCTTAGCTGACAGGTGAAATGTATCAGAATCAGCCAATTATACAGGCAGCAGCCCAGCCCAGCACACCACTATAAACTATGCAAACACCTGTCCCCCTTGTTTTTCCCAAAACCTCTGCACCACTGGTGTATACAGATGGGGAAATTTTACAAAATGAAAGCAAGAGAAAAAATGTTAGGGGCTGCATTTGCTATCATAAAGCAGCATGTGCAAGAGGCTGAGGGTGGTGAGGATGTGAATGCTGCTGAGCAACCCACAGTGAGGAGATGGAGAAGAGTGTACAGACCCAGTGTAACCTACCAAGGGCTACATGAGCTAGAGATAGTGGAGCACTATAGGGTGAACAGGGACTTCCTACAGCAAACCGTTGAGCTGTGCCGGCCACACCTCACACACAGAACTAACAGAGGGGAACCCATCCCAGTGGATACCAAGGTATGTGTAGGCCTAAGAATACTAGCTACAGGTACCTTCCAAAGGCCAACTGGGGATATGATGGGTATTTCACATGCATCAGCATCCAGGGTACTCCACCAGTTCCTAGATGCCATGTCAGCACATATCATTGAGCACGTATATTTCTCCATCACCCGTGAGGGGTTGGCCAGCAATATGCGTCTCTTCCACCAAATAGCAGAATACCCTGAGGTAGTGTGTGCAATAGACTGCACGCACATATGCATTAAAGACCACTAGGGTCTACATCAACTGCAAGGGCTTCCCCTCCATCAACTGCCAGTTCGTATGCGATGCCCAGGGCATTATAATGAATGTGTGTGCTGGCTGCCCTGGAAGCTACCACGATTCCCACATCTGGCATCTGACTCAGCTGTACCAGACATTTGCCAGTGGAGACATCCCACACGGTCACCTAATGGGGGATGCTGGATATGCACTGGAGCCATGGTTGATGACACCCATCAGAAATGGACACACACCTGAACAAGAACTCCATAATGAGGCACACGCACAAACACGAATCATAATAGAGCATGTATTTGGGATGCTCAAGTCACAGTTCCAGTGCCTGGACACATCCGGTGAAGCCTTGCAGTACTCACCAACTACATGCACCCAAATTGTCCTTATATGTGCCATGCTACACAATATGATCCTGTGGAAACAGCTGCAGCAAGAACAGCATGAGGTAGGGACACACAGCCCCCCACCAGTGCCAAGGCCTTCACAGACACAGAAGGATGCAGAGGAGGAACAACCTGAGCCTGCCCTAGTAGGCAGAAGGAGGCATGCCCAATATGCCCTGTCCTTGGTAAAGAGGCAATGCACAGCACATGCACTGACACAGTAGGGACCCAGGGAATGACACCTGACTCTAACTCGCACATACAGTAAAAGGGATGCCAAACATGACACTACCCGTGCTCAGCCATGTATAGAGAGTGTACTATGTACATCCAACATAGACAGCCCTGCAGCACCACCCTCAATACTGGGACACCCACAAGGTAAGCGATTCACACATGCCAGTTGGGGGGACACATACCCAACAACAGTCACAGCCAGCAGGATAGGTGTAGACAAACACAAACAAATGCTGTACTATGGCCTCTGAATGAGCCCTATGGGTAACCCCTCCCCCAGGCCTACACAGACAGACTACAGCAGGCCAGGCAGGTGGATATAAGTCGTGAAGTCCAGGAAGTTATAAATTAATATGTAGGTAGTGAAAGCTAAGATCTGTAGTACACTGGTATGCCTCTAGCCAGCATGATAGGTAAGTCCACAGACTGAAATGGTGTACCCGACATACCAGTACAGTCCTAGCAAATGAGTAAGCGTGTCAGGTGTGCCCCAACATCCTACTTACACTTATAGTAACAGTCAGGTGTGCCCCCCCACCCCTGTGTAGAAACGTAGAAACAGTCAGGTGCCACCCCCACTATGCATAAATGTAGCAACAGTCAATGACAAATGACCAATGTATACCCTACAGACACAGCATACTACCTGTCGGTGTACAACACAAAGGTTAGCACCGCAGTACAAACTACCTGGACTTGATCCACACATGCAATATAGATGGCCATATTGGGCATGCTCACACACTTAGACGAATGAAGGCAATGTCAGTGAACAACATAATGAAAGGTCATAATGGACATGCTCACACACTTAAACACATGAAGGCCATGTCGGCAAACACCAGTGGACCAGACATAACTGGCAGTTGCAGTTCTTATTGCAGACACATGTCAGTATACACCACTCCTGCCTTGCACACACAGTGGATGGGAATACAGACATATATGTAAGGACAACACACTATACTATACAAAAGGTAGATGAACATAGATGTGTGGAAGAGAGTGACTGTGACAAGGAGCCATCTGGGCCTGTCCCACTCAGCACACAACCAAAGTGCCCCAAACACATGAGGTGCAGGTGTCACTCACTGCAGATACTAGCCACTAGTATCTGTCAGCATGACAGACTATATGGTGCACGTACCAGCTGTGCAACATGACTGTACAAGGAAGTAGTCACCTAGTAGCTGTATACACGTACCTGTGGCATATGACCCCGTGTGTGCCTGCATGTAGCATGACAACCCCTGCATGAATGGGTTATGGCCCATGCACACACCACCCTCCCCATAGCAGTATCATGACAAGCCTGCTGAGGTCATCCAATGTGAAATACATCTCTGGGAGAGCTGTAGCTCAGTAATCCCCATGGTGTGTCCCATAACTGTGTACTGCTGTAGTGATAAACTAGTTAGATAGTAGTTCTAACCCCAGACTTGGCAAGTGTGTGACCGTATGTTTGTGTGTGTGTCTCTCTGTCTCTGACTGTGTAGAGAGGAATGCTTTTTTAGGATACTCACACTCTGTTCAAATCATATACTCACCTTTGGCAAGGATGCTGATGTCACTCACCTAGCAATACACCTCTGGGAATATCATAACCCAGAAATCTCCGTAGCGCATCCTGTAATTGTGTACTGCTGTAGTGTGATAAAGTAGTTAGGTAGGTGTTGTAACCCTTGACCTTGCAACTGTGTTGGTGTGTGAATCTGTGTGTGTCTGACTGAGTAGAGAGCAATGCTTTTTAGGCCAGTAACACTCTGTACAATTCATATACTCAATTTTGGCAAGGCTGCTGATGTCACTCACCTGGAAATACAACTCTAGGAAAGTAATAGCCTAGTAATCCCTGTAGCGCATCCTGTAACTGTATACAGCTGTCATGTAATACAGTAGTTACGTAGATGTTCTAACCCTAGACTTGACAATTGTGTTGGTGCGTGAATCTTTGTGTGTGTGTGTGTCTGACTGAGTAGAGAGCAATGCTTTTTAGGCCACTCACACTCTGTACAATTCATATACTCAACTTTGGCAAGGCTGCTGATGTCACTCACCTAAAAAATACACCTCTGGGAAAGTCATAACCCAGTAATTTCTATAGCACATCTTGAAACTGCATACTGCTGCAGTGTGATAATGTGGATAGTTAGATGTTCCAACCCCAGACTTGGCGTGTGTGTGTGTGTGTGTGTGTGTGTGTGTGTGTGTGTGTGTGTGTGTGTGTGTGTGTGTGTGTGTGTCTGTCTCAGACTGAGTAGAGAACAATGCTTTTTACACTCCTTAGAATTCATATACTCAACTCTGGCAAGGCTGCTGATGTCACCCACCTAGAAATACACCTCTGGGAAGGTTGCAGCTCAGTAATCTTTGTAGCACGTCCTGTAACTGCGTACTGCTGTAGTGTGATCTAGAACCATGGTAGGGTTCCATCTCCACCCATGGCAGTTCTGGATGTTTTGTGTGTGTTCCAATGTCTGTGTATGGAGGAATGCATTATAGGCTACACTCTCACAGTACATATCGAATGCCCTACTTTGGTAATCCTGTTGATGTCATTCATTGTGAAATACACCTTTGGGAAGGATTTTTCTAGTAATCCCTGTGGTGTGTCCAATAACCACTCCATGCTGTAGTTTGTTATAGACCTTGGTCAGGGGTTCTATACCCACACGTCACTTGTGGATGTTTTGTGTGTGTCTCACTGGCTGTGTAGGGAGCAATGCAGTTTAGGCTAGTCACTCACAGTACAGTTGAAATGGCCTTCTTTGGTAATCCTGCTGATGTCATTCAATGTGAAATACACCTTTGGAGAAGAAGTACTTCAGTAATGTCTTTGGCGAGTACTATAACTGCATAGTGCTGTAGTGTAATAAACTAGTTAGGTAGGGGTTTAACTCCCAGACATAACAGGTGTGTGTGTGTGTGTGTGTGTGTGTGTGTGTGTGTGTGTGTGTGTGTGTGTGTGTGTGTGTGTGTGTGTGTGTGTGTTTGTAACTCGTATTCTGTGTAGAGGTGGTTGTGAGTGTGTGGCAATGTGGAGGGGGTTTTGTTTCTTTCTTTTATGGCGGCCCTACTATATATCAAATGTCAACCATACAGGGATAACAGATGTAAATTAGCTGAGAGGCTGGGGTGCAAAGCCATACCCATACAAGTGACATCAAGGCCAGCCACTTGTTTGGCTGTGGGGCAATGCCTATTCGTACAAGACGTATAGTGTGTGGGGCCTCTCAACCTCATTAACTGTGCATGTGGACATATGTATATTTGTTAATCTGCCATTGCTATCTACAAATGTATGGCCATATATACCTATATAGATTTTTACATCTGCTAATATATATGTATATATATATATATATATATATATATATATATATATATATAAAACTATGTCCGTATACACCTACATAGATATATATATCTGCATACGCATATGTAACGTGCTGTGTATATGTAGACATATAAGTGTAGACACATATACGTGTCGATTTAGGCATATGCATGTATATATGTACATATATATTGATATATATGTATGTAGCTTTAGAAATTAATATATTATATATATATATATATATATATATATATATATATATATATATATATATATATATATATATCTACATATCTAGATATGTTGTATCTGTTTAGATATTAATATAGGTACACACACATACATCTAGATGTTGGTATACATTCTCTGTACTGTTGCATGACTGGAGTGGATGATATGTTTCTGCAAACATCAAATCTCTCTGTATCTGTCATGGCTTAGTGGCAAATCACTTTGTCTATGGTGTGCAGGGTCCTTGGTTTGAGCCTTGCAAGAGTTGTATATTTTGTTGCTGGGTAGAACACGGCCCATTGGATACGCAGTGAGTAAGGCACTTTAAAGCAGTTGTAAGCAGGTTTGCTTGGGTTTGCGTGGAGCTAAGCAATGCCTACACAGGTTAAGCAATTCAGCCGCTAACTGAGTATAAGTAACTGTAACCAGACTTTAGCATTGCTTCTCTCCACACAAACCCGAGCAAACCTGTGTACAACTGCTTTAAAGTGCCTTAATCACTCTGTATCCATTGGCCCTTGTTCTGCCTAGCAACAAAATAAACAACAGCTGCTAGGCTCAAACCCAGGACTGTGCATACCATAGTCCAAGTGATTTACCTCTAAGCCATTTCAGATATGCATAACCCTGTTGTATTCACAGACATATCATCCATCCCAGTCATACAACAGTACAATGTATTCCAACATGTAGATGTATGTGTGTGTGAAAATATATTAATGTCTAAACAGATACAACATATTGATATAAGTAAATATATATATATATATATATATATATATATATATATATATATACACACACACACACACACACACACACACACACACACACATATATGTAATATATATATATATATATATATATATATATATATATATATTAGTATACATGGACATACATCTGTAGATAAAGTGGGTATATAGCAGAACCATGTATGTCCACATGCTTCATTAATGGGGTTGACAGGCACAAACAACATACGCCATGCACGAATAGGTATTCCCCTCACAGCCAAACATGTCTACCCTGCAATACACTACCAACTGTTGCAGATCCCATAACCAGGACCTTACACGGCAAGGGCACAAGATGTTAACAGTACTCCATCCCACCTGTATGATGTCAGGCTGGTATCAGTAACATTTCATGCAGCACAGTCAGGCTCATAATGACTCCCATTTTGCAGTCATCTGTTACCTTTGTTAGCCAAAGTCCTGTACTGTTGGCCTGTACTGCAGAGACGTAGATGCCAAACAACAGTGGTCACAGGACTGAACCCTGAGGTACTCCACTTGTCACTTGTCTGGGGATGGATTTGGAGTCAGTTACACCTACAGTTTGGATTCTGTCAGTAAGCCATGTGGCAAACCAGTGAGTGCCATAGAGATGTATGGCTGGATTAGTATGTTAATCTATGTTTCCAGACTGGGGGATGGTGTTGAAGGGCTTGGCGAGGTCCGCATAGTCTTTGTGGACTGCCTTACCCTCTTCAACAGCTATGCAGACTGAGTCAAAGCAGTCAATCATTTCAGGAGACAAAACTGGCCCCCCTTGAGCCCAAGCTGTGTGGGGTCCAGTGTTTGAGGGTTACCAATGTCTGCATTCAAAACATCCCTGATAATGCATTCCATGACCATGCAGATCAGGCTCTTTAGACTGATGTGATGGTAGTTCCAGGGATAACAGGTGGATCCCCTTTGTGGAGTGGGATAACTGTAGCTGTGCACCACTCAGTGGGCACCAGGCCTGATGTGAGGCTATGATTACACATGACAGTTAGGTGAGTTGCCATTCCATTTTTGTAGTTCATGTAGTACACAGCCAGGATGTCATCTGGTCCCATGGATGCTGTATTCTTAGTTGTTGGTAGTGCATTTTCTGCCTGTGTGGCCATGATTACTGGGCAATGGAACCCTTTACGTATTGACATGGGCCCTTTTGGGGGTGTGAGGGGGTGAATGTGGCACTAAATCAATCTGCCAGAATATTGGCACATTCCGTGGGAGCAGTCTATGTAATGCCATTCTGTTGCAGCTCAGAGCACTTCTGAGCATTGTCAGTTAGAATTCGGACATAACTATAGACTGCTGTGTGGTTGTCTGTGGAATCTGTGGAGATTTTAGTTACATAATCAGCTTTGGAGGATTCCATGAGGGATCTCAATGTCTTACTGGAGCTGGTAAGGGAGTTGTTTGCATCTTTGTATTATCCTTTTTCCTTCAACAGTGTCTACCATCTCTTGTATACTCTGTTAATAGCAGGAGACCACCAGGCAGGCTTGATTATTTGGGAGGTGAGCATCGTGGTTCTATGTGGGATGTCAGGAATCATGCACAAGTGGCTGTTGTCATACAGTGCCTTAGTGCAGGATTCATCAGTTCAGCTGTCAGCTCCTGTCTTCATGGGTGTCACAAACATTGTCACTTCTGCCTTGAGTAGCATGGAGTTGGCCTTGGAGAGGACTTTTACATTTTATGGACAACTGTATATACATTCCTTTCACATGTTTAGTTTGATTAGCCTATGGTGGGATCACTTTTATGGAACCACAGTCCCATGTACTGTTGTGATGGCTGAGTGATTAATTACTGTGACTATAGTGTACAGGGTCCTGGGTTCATGACCTACAAAGGCTGCTTATGTTTGTTCTGGCCAGAACAGCAGTTAATGCATACAGACTAATTAGGGCAATTTAGGTTAGTCACACTCCATACAATTCAAATGATCTACTTTGCTAATCCTGCTGATGTCAATCACTGTGAAGTATACCTTTGGGGAAAGAGTATTCCAACAATCTCTGTGATGCATGCTGTAACAGCGTAATGGTGTAGTGTGATATGGAACTCTGGTAGGGGTTATATTCTCACACATGGGAGTTGTGGATGCTTTTCTGTCTGTTCCTATGCCTGTGTAGAGACCAATGCATGCTTGGCTAGTCACACTCACTACAGTTCATTTGTTCTACTTTGGAAGTCCTGCTGATGCCACTCACTGTGAAATAAACCTTTGGGAAAAAAGTACTCCAGTAATCTCCATGGCGCATTCTGTAATAGCCTAGTGCTGTAGTGTAATAACTAGTTAGGTAGAAGTTCTAATCCCAGATGTCACAGGTGTGTGTGTGTGTGTGTGTGTGTGTGTGTGTGTGTGTGTGTGTGTGTGTGTGTGTGTGTGTGTGTGTGTGTCTTAATGTGCTGATGTATGTTATTCATGTCCTGTGTGGAGGTGGTTGAGTGTGTAACAACTGGACCCAATGTTGAGTGCATCTGTAAAATTTCTTATATGGTGCCCCTAGCATAAATTACAATATCCACCATGCAGGGATAACAGATGTGATATTAGTACATAGTCAGTCACGGGTTCGAAACCTGAGACTGATAGGTGTGTGACACAAACATGCTCACCTTTTACTCTCCCAATCCACCCTGACATATCTTTGCCTCTCTCTGCCTCTCTCTCACTCCCTCTCTGGTGGATGTGGAGACTTACAACCACTTTGCTTAGGCAGTGGCATGTGTATTGTCAGTGATGCTCATGATCAGCTGATGGCCTCTGCACATATGACAGCCCTCCTCTAGCTGATTGCATGTGGAACATCTGTGGTAACATTCCCATAGCCAATTCCATGGAAACACACTACAATATCTAGAAACATCTTGTTGGTGTTGGTCCTTTTCATTCACTGTGAGCAGGAACTAGATCCGTTGTTTGGCAAACAGCATCACAGATGGATTGGGAACTTACCTCTGACAACATACACTGTGGAAACAGGCCTACACACAGGAGGGGGATGTGCATGTCCTGACTACAGACTGTAAGTGCTGCTATACTGCAGTTGGGTTACTATTGGTTTAACAGGGTGTGTGTGGATATGGCTGTCCTACATGCTTTAATACTTGTCATGTCAGTGCTATGTTTATGAGGAATCCCCATCTGTAGGGTCATCTGCAGACTGGGCAGTGTGTGGTGCCTTGTGTTCCTTGTGTTACCCACAGAGCACCTATCTCTCAACTGCAGAAGGTAGTGTGAGGATTGCAGTCAGGAGATGGTGACAGCTGGGTGAGTTATGGATGTCATATCCCTCATAGGACATATGTTGCATCAAACCCTGTTACGACAGGTAACGTATGAGGTCATCACAGTGACATGTCAATATTGAGCCTGTGTTTGTGCCTTCAGCCACAACCCTGTCAACCTTTGTACATATGTCATGCAGTAGGGGGTGCATATGTTCTGTACACCATATTCAGTGACAGCATATCTGATAAGCCAGTGAGATATCAGACTGCTACACATGTTATGTATAGTAGGGGTTATATTTGAGGACATAGCCTGGGCATTCTGTGGTTGTGTGTATAGTACTAAGGTATGTGTAAGTCTGGTAATTGTCAACAGTGTGTGTATAGTGCATATGTACCTTGGCCTGTGTAGAGACTGTGGTAGATATCATTGTTTTTGGTCCTGTTCTATCTGATGTTACATGCTGCTCCACTGTATGTCACCCTATCAGCTTACATGTTTATAGGGGTGAACACACACACATGTCCCAGACCATGAGCAGCCATCGGACCACAATGTGTAGCTGCCCAGTATATGTAGGGTTGTTGTGTAAGTGGCTCATATGAGGATGGTGTACATCAGATAGTCTATATACTATGATAGTACGCTAGCTTACCATATGTGGCTGTGGCTGTGTTCACATTGGTTGCGGTTATGCACTTTCACACAGGTGTTACTCTGTGATGCGACATGCCTGTAGAGCCTGCTATCTATGCAGGTACATGTGTATTCCCACATGGGAGATGTAGCCCAGTGTTGAGTCAGTCTGCCTGTAGCCTGCACTGTGCTTTGTTACATGCCTAGCAGCTTACTGTACTTATCCAGTGAGATGTCATGTCCAGATACTTGCCAGATGTATTGGTGCCTGGCCACCATGACAGTCATGTATGTCAGACAAAGCAGTGGGATGCTGTTCAGATTTATGTCAGTAACTAGTGGATAGTATGTGGCCATTTTTTTTTTTAATCTGAAGAAGTTGGCGCACTAGCGTCAACGAAAAGTGCTTCATTTTTATTAGTAATAAATATTTAACAGTTTTTGGTTCACGGACTCTGCTTACTATTGGACTTTTGTTGTTTAACCTCTGTACCAGCGGTTATTATGTGTCAGGACAGACAGGGATGTATGAATGCATAACCTATGGGGGCAAATGTATACCAGTTTGTACGTGGTATACCCATCTTCATGGCTTGTAACATCCACATTGACAGGTCTGGTCCACATGTCTTGCATGAAGGGGTTCTGTGTATACCCCTGGACTGACCCGAGTGTGTCAGACTTCCCACATATATTGGCCATATCGCAGCTGTAGTCCACGGGGGGGGGCATTACTGTGCTAGCAGTGGTACTGTACTATGATGACCATAGGATGTCTGTAAGTAGCTAATGACGCACATGTTAACAGCAGATGTGGCCTCCCACACACACCATTTCTGTGAAGACAATCCCTATAACAGTAGCAATAGTCTACAAATATACTGAGAGGTTGGGACTACTGAGACTGAGGTAGGGCTCCACTCCATGTGCAGGACATATGGTGAACACATATGTATAAATAAGTATACATATATCCATATAGATATGTACACATATACATACCTTGCTTACTGTATGACAACAGTTTTACACATATGTGCCTGTGTTCCAGCCTCTGTCAAAGAGTAGACAAAGGGGGAGGTATTGTAGTAATGGATTGGAGTATGTATCAAAAGGAAGCCCTTAAACAATTATCGGATGCCAGGTTTTACATACACATGGTGGTTGATCCAACACTCAATTTCAAAATACATATTGATTCTCTTTTGGATCTGGCCACGGAACATGGTATCATAGATAAACATACATGCAAACAACTTAAAGTTTCTGAGCCCATTCCACAGTACCTATATTTACTTCAAAAGATCCACAAGCATCCAACTTGCCCACCAGGAAGACTTATTGTCTCTGGGAGGGGTTCCCTTACGGAACCAATATCAGCATTCCTTACTTACTATCTAAAGCCATTATTACCCATGGTTCGATCCAGGCTACAAGACACTACTGAATTCCTAAATATTATTCCAGACACTCAACTGGAATCAGATTGGTGGTTATGTTCCTTGAATGTCACTTCACTTTATACCAGCATACCACATGATGCTGGCCTATCAGCCATTACATATTGGCTTGATCGTTCACAACTATATACAAGGGGATTTAATAACTTTCTGATCAAACTGACTGAATATGTGTTGACCAAAAATATTTTTTATTTTGAAGGTCAAGCATACTGGCAAGTAAGAGGCACAGCTATGGGAGCATCTTTTGCTCCCATATATGCCGATTTATTTATGGGATTTTTTGAAGAACAATTCATATATGATTCTCACAATAACATCTTTTTGGAGGATTTGGACATATGGAGACGATACTTAGATGATTGTTGGATGGTGTGGCGGGGTGATTCTACTTCAGTACAAGAGTTTGTTAAATTCTTGAACAATAACACATGGGATATTCAGTTCACTCTGAATATGCAATACCAGGAAATTGTTTTTTGGGATGTGATTATTTCCCGACTGCCTGATCACACTTTGGCTACTCGGGTACATAGAAAATTTCCACAGTACAATACACTCTTGCATGCATCTAGTAATCATCCCCACCACATCATCAATAATATTCACAAATCTCAATTCCTCCGTATGAAACGTATTTGTTCTTCTAAAGAATCCCACCTAGAATCTGAACAGGATATGAGCAACAGACTTATAAGTAGGGGATACAATCGATGTTGTATTACTCAAACTACTAATCAGGTCAAACATGCGGCTAGATCACAACTTTTACAATACAAACATGCTCAGGAGGGATCAAACACATCCACACCTCAACCCATTAGATTTGTCACTACTTATGGCAGCAACACATCCTCATTTAGAGATATAATCAACAATCATTGGGACATTTTGCGTGCTCATGATCATTTAAATGATATATTAACAAACAGGTGTGCTTTTTCTTATCGTAGGGGTAGGACCATTAATTCTTATTTTACACACTACAAAAGATTTAACCCTTCTACATCTATACAGACCACCTTATTTGGTGAACCTCTGATAGGCTGTGTTCCGTGTGGCC
>NC_056732.1:1471152101-1471242101 GCF_019279795.1 Protopterus annectens | reverse complement strand
GAGGTGCTAGAATGACAGGTTTGTTTTCATTTACATTCTCTGACTATGTACACATTTGACTATCAGTTATATGTCATTGACAGCTGCCTACATTTCTTGGATCATCACACTGAACTTTCAGTGGAACAGGATACCAAGCTGGTGATATGGGCCATTTATCTGGGCATGCTGGACAGATTGGAACAGTTGTGGGGTATTAATATGCATACAACTTACAATCTGAACATTCAAACAAATTCTGTACAGTTGTTGGGTGTAAGTATGCATACAGCTTTCTATCTGAACATTGTATCCCAGTCTGTATGGTTGTGGGGTATGATTATGCATACAACTTAGTAGCACTCCCAGGAGTCAAACTCATGCTGTGCGTGACAAAAAAATTATTGCTAACATCGCAGTACACTGTGCTATCAGGGAGCTGATGTACAGCTTTCAACTCTTTTCTAAGTGTCCCTAACTTGTACGATATGTCTGACCTCTTGGCACTTCCAACATTGTTATGTAGAATTTCATACCCATTTTATCTGCATACCACGGTGTGGGTGACACTGCTTAAGAAACAACAGTACTATTTATAGTATGGAACAGATCGCAAACATATGTGAGAAGAGTAAACAGAAGCACTCCAGGGGTTATACCTTTATTCACAGACTATTAATACATTTATTTCTACTGGTACAACACTTTCTAAGGATCTTATAATCTTTGTTATGACAGTACATGCAGACTGATTACTAACCTGCCTCGCGATGCAGCCTTTGCAGCCTAGCATCATGAGTTTGCTGGTTCACTTATCTGCAGCTGTCAGAGAAATGCATTGATATTTAGCCATACCAATCCATAGTATACACAATTTAGGCAATTATTTGCTACTTAGTAGAATATGTACTTATTACTGGGGCATTGGCCATCTGCCAACATTCCTGGATCTACTGTTCCAGGACATCCCCCCTCTACCGCTTCAGGTCAGCATGGTGGTGCCTGACCTGCTCACCAGTCCGGGGGATACCTGTGGCACTGGTGAGGTCATGGGCGAGACTGTCCCAGGCCTCCATTTTGTACTGTGAGCCCTGGCACTGGCTCTGAAGAAGTCTCAGATCATGGTGTTTTACCAGGAGCCATACCATGAATTTTGACTCCTGGATGCCCCAGTGCTGCACTCTGAATCCAGTGTCTTCACCCACTCCGGCCATTCTGCCTGCAGTGTGAAGATACAACCAGTTATGAGACATATTCCCGCCTGGGGGATTTAAATATGGCCATTTTCCCACACTTTGCAGTCATTGGCCAGTTTGGAAAAGGCCAAGCCATGGGCACAGCTGCTTACATAAGTTTGGCACTGTTTAAAGCGACTTTACCTGATTTAAGTATATTTTTTGTGGCTTTCCCACTGCTATTTACCTAGCGACTGTATTTTGCCTGTTTTGCTGCTATATTGAAGTGTTTTCTGCATATATACTGTTTATTGCACTTTAAATCTCAAATTGTTACTTTAAGTCTGTAATTGTTGCAAATTGTTTCTGTAGGCTACACACTAAAGTGCACTAGCCGATTTATAGCATTTATAGCATCTACTGTCTGTTTTTCCTTGTTTCTGAGGAAAAAAAAAAAACAACAAAAAAATATCTCTTGTTTTCCCGCCTTACTGAGCTAGAGTAGTCCAGTTTCAGAGTTGCTGATCCCTGGACTTTTGTTGTAGTTCCTGTTACTGATTCATTGCCTAATTTGGAAGGGAGGAAGTTTCCTTGCTTACAAGTGGGAGTGGGAAGCACTGAGCTACCTGTTGGTCCAATTTGGTGAGGTTTCAGCCAGTAACTTGTAGTCCATTGGTCATTTTGGGCCAGTTCCTAGCTTTTTTCAGCCCCCTGATATAAAACACGCTAAACGTGCGTTTTCCAGCTTGTACCTACTCAACACAGATCCTCGTGGTGGCCAGCAGAGTGATCCAAGCTTCAGAGAGCTAAAAAAGCGACTTTACCTGATTTAAGTATATTTTTTGTGGCTTTCCCACTGCTATTTACCTAGCGACTGTATTTCGCCTGTTTTGCTGCTATATTGAAGTGTTTTCTGCATATATACTGTTTATTGCACTTTAAATCTCAAATTGTTACTTTAAGTCTGTAATTGTTGCAAATTGTTTCTGTAGGCTACACACTAAAGTGCGCTAGCCGATTTATAGCATTTATAGCATCTACTGTCTGTTTTTCCTTGTTTCTGAGAAAAAAAAAAAAAAAAAAAACAACAAAAAACTATCTCTTGTTTTCCCGCCTTACTGAGCTAGAGTAGTCCAGTTTCAGAGTTGCTGATCCCTGGACTTTTGTTGTAGTTCCTGTTACTGATTCATTGCCTAATTTGGAAGGGAGGAAGTTTCCTTGCTTACCAGTGGGAGTGGGAAGCACTGAGCTACCTGTTGGTCCATTTTGGTTAGGTTTCAGCCAGTAACTTGTAGTCCATTGGTCGTTTTGGGCCAGTTCCTAGCTTTTTTCAGCCCCCTGATATAAAACACGCTAAACGCGCGTTTTCCAGCTTGTACCTACTCAGCACATATCCTCGTGGTGGCCAGCAGAGTGATCCAAGCTTCAGAGAGCTAAAAAAGCGACTTTACCTGATTTAAGTATATTTTTTGTGGCTTTCCCACTGCTATTTACCTAGTGACTGTATTTCGCTTGTTTTGCTGCTATATTGAAGTGTTTTCTGCATATGTACTGTTTATTGCACTTTAAATCTCAAATTGTTACTTTAAGTCTGTAACTGTTGCAAATTGTTTCTGTAGGCTACACACTAAAGTGCGCTAGCCGATTTATAGCATTTATAGCATCTACTGTCTGTTTTTCCTTGTTTCTGAGAAAAAAAAAAACAACAAAAAATATCTCTTGTTTTCCCGCCTTACTGAGCTAGAGTAGTCCAGTTTCAGAGTTGCTGATCCCTGGACTTTTGTTGTAGTTCCTGTTACTGATTCATTGCCTAATTTGGAAGGGAGGAAGTTTCCTTGCTTACCAGTGGGAGTGGGAAGCACTGAGCTACCTGTTGGTCCATTTTGGTGAGGTTTCAGCCAGTAACTTGTAGTCCATTGGTCGTTTTGGGCCAGTTCCTAGCTTTTTTCAGCCCCCTGATATAAAACACGCTAAATGCGCGTTTTCCAGCTTGTACCTACTCAGCACAGATCCTCGTGGTGGCCAGCAGAGTGATCCAAGCTTCAGAGAGCTAAAAACGCGACTTTACCTGATTTAAGTATATTTTTTGTGGCTTTCCCACTGCTATTTACCTAGCGACTGTATTTCGCCTGATTTGCTGCTATATTGAAGTGTTTTCTGCATATATACTGTTTATTGCACTTTAAATCTCAAATTGTTACTTTAAGTCTGTAATTGTTGCAAATTGTTTCTGTAGGCTACACACTAAAGTGTGCTAGCCGATTTATAGCATTTATAGCATCTACTGTCTGTTTTTCCTTGTTTCTGAGAAAAAAAAAAACAACAAAAAAATATCTCTTGTTTTCCCGCCTTACTGAGCTAGAGTAGTCCAGTTTCAAAGTTGCTGATCCCTGGACTTTTGTTGTAGTTCCTGTTACTGATTCATTGCCTAATTTGGAAGGGAGGAAGTTTCCTTGCTTACCAGTGGGAGTGGGAAGCACTGAGCTACCTGTTGGTCCATTTTGGTGAGGTTTCAGCCAGTAACTTGTAGTCCATTGGTCGTTTTGGGCCAGTTCCTAGCTTTTTTCAGCCCCCTGATATAAAACACGCTAAACGCGCGTTTTCCAGCTTGTACCTACTCAGCACAGATCCTCGTGATGGCCAGCAGACTGATCCAAGCTTGAGAGAGCTAAAAAAGTGACTTTACCTGATTTAAGTATATTTTTTGTGGCTTTCCCACTGCTATTTACCTAGAGACAGTATTTTGCCTGTTTTGCTGCTATATTGAAGTGTTTTCTGCATATATACCGTTTATTGTACTTTAAATCTCAAATTGTTACTTTAAGTCTGCAATTGTTGCAAATTGTTTCTGTAGGCTACACACTAAAGTGCGATAGCCGATTTATAGCATTTATAGCATCTACTGTCTGTTTTTCCTTGTTTCTGAGAAAAAAAAAAACAACAAAAAAATATCTCTTGTTTTCCCGCCTTACTGAGCTAGAGTAGTCCAGTTTCAGAGTTGCTGATCCCTGGACTTTTGTTGTAGTTCCTGTTACTGATTCATTGCCTAATTTGGAAGGGAGGAAGTTTCCTTGCTTACCAGTGGGAGTGGGAAGCACTGAGCTACCTGTTGGTCCATTTTGGTGAGGTTTCAGCCAGTAACTTGTAGTCCATTGGTCGTTTTGGGCCAGTTCCTAGCTTTTTTCAGCCCCCTGATATAAAACACGCTAAACGCGCGTTTTCCAGCTTGTACCTACTCAGCACATATCCTCGTGGTGGCCAGCAGAGTGATCCAAGCTTCAGAGAGCTAAAAAAGCGACTTTACCTGATTTAAGTATATTTTTTGTGGCTTTCCCACTGCTATTTACCTAGTGACTGTATTTCGCTTGTTTTGCTGCTATATTGAAGTGTTTTCTGCATATATACTGTTTATTGCACTTTAAATCTCAAATTGTTACTTTAAGTCTGTAATTGTTGCAAATTGTTTCTGTAGGCTACACACTAAAGTGTGCTAGCCGATTTATAGCATTTATAGCATCTACTGTCTGTTTTTCCTTGTTTCTGAGAAAAAAAAAAAAAAAAATATCTCTTGTTTTCCGCCTTACTGAGCTAGAGTAGTCCAGTTTCAAAGTTGCTGATCCCTGGACTTTTGTTGTAGTTCCTGTTACTGATTCATTGCCTAATTTGGAAGGGAGGAAGTTTCCTTGCTTACCAGTGGGAGTGGGAAGCACTGAGCTACCTGTTGGTCCATTTTGGTGAGGTTTCAGCCAGTAACTTGTAGTCCATTGGTCGTTTTTGGCCAGTTCCTAGCTTTTTTCAGCCCCCTGATATAAAACACGCTAAATGTGCGTTTTCCAGCTTGTACCTACTCAGCACAGATCCTCGTGGTGGCCAGCAGAGTGATCCAAGCTTCAGAGAGCTAAAAAAGTGACTTTACCTGATTTAAGTATATTTTTTGTGGCTTTCCCACTGCTATTTACCTAGAGACAGTATTTTGCCTGTTTTGCTGCTATATTGAAGTGTTTTCTGCATATATACCGTTTATTGTACTTTAAATCTCAAATTGTTACTTTAAGTCTGCAATTGTTGCAAATTGTTTCTGTAGGCTACACACTAAAGTGCGCTAGCCGATTTATAGCATTTATAGCATCTACTGTCTGTTTTTCCTTGTTTCTGAGAAAAAAAAAAAAAAAAAAAACAGCAAAAAAATATCTCTTGTTTTCCCACCTTACTGAGCTAGAATAGTCCAATTTCAAAGTTGCTGATCCCTGGACTTTTGTTGTAGTTCCTGTTACTGATTCATTGCCTAATTTGGAAGGGAGGAAGTTTCCTTGCTTACCAGTGGGAGTGGGAAGCACTGAGCTACCTGTTGGTCCATTTTGGTGAGGTTTCAGCCAGTAACTTGTAGTCCATTGGTCGTTTTGGGCCAGTTCCTAGCTTTTTTCAGCCCCCTGATATAAAACACGCTAAACGCGCGTTTTCCAGCTTGTACCTACTCAGCACAGATCCTCGTGGTGGCCAGCAGAGTGATCCAAGCTTCAGAGAGCTAAAAACGCGACTTTACCTGATTTAAGTATATTTTTTGTGGCTTTCCCACTGCTATTTACCTAGAGACAGTATTTTGCCTGTTTTGCTGCTATATTGAAGTGTTTTCTGCATATATACCGTTTATTGTACTTTAAATCTCAAATTGTTACTTTAAGTCTGTCACTGTTGCAAATTGTTTCTCTAGGCTACACACTAAAGTGTGATGGCCGATTTATAGCATTTATAGCATCTACTGTCTGTTTTTCCTTGTTTCTGAGAAAAAAAAAACAACAAAAAAAATCTCTTGTTTTCCCACCTTACTGAGCTAGAGTAGTCCAGTTTCAGAGTTGCTGATCCCTGGACTTTTGTTGTAGTTCCTGTTACTGATTCATTGCCTAATTTGGAAGGGAGGAAGTTTCCTTGCTTACCAGTGGGAGTGGGAAGCACTGAGCTACCTGTTGGTCCATTTTGGTGAGGTTTCAGCCAGTAACTTGTAGTCCATTGGTCGTTTTGGGCCAGTTCCTAGCTTTTTTCAGCCCCCTGATATAAAACACGCTAAATGTGTTTTCCAGCTTGTACCTACTCAGCACATATCCTCGTGGTGGCCAGCAGAGTGATCCAAGCTTCAGAGAGCTAAAAAAGCGACTTTACCTGATTTAAGTATATTTTTTGTGGCTTTCCCACTGCTATTTACCTAGTGACTGTATTTCGCTTGTTTTGCTGCTATATTGAAGTGTTTTCTGCATATATACTGTTTATTGCACTTTAAATCTCAAATTGTTACTTTAAGTCTGTAACTGTTGCAAATTGTTTCTGTAGGCTACACACTAAAGTGTGCTAGCCGATTTATAGCATTTATAGCATCTACTGTCTGTTTTTCCTTGTTTCTGAGAAAAAAAAAAAACAACAAAAAAAATCTCTTGTTTTCCCACCTTACTGAGCTAGAGTAGTCCAGTTTCAGAGTTGCTGATCCCTGGACTTTTGTTGTAGTTCCTGTTACTGATTCATTGCCTAATTTGGAAGGGAGGAAGTTTCCTTGCTTACCAGTGGGAGTGGGAAGCACTGAGCTACCTGTTGGTCCATTTTGGTGAGGTTTCAGCCAGTAACTTGTAGTCCATTGGTCGTTTTGGGCCAGTTCCTAGCTTTTTTCAGCCCCCTGATATAAAACACGCTAAATGTGCATTTTCCAGCTTGTACCTACTCAGCACAGATCCTCGTGGTGGCCAGCAGAGTGATCCAAGCTTCAGAGAGCTAAAAAAGTGACTTTACCTGATTTAAGTATATTTTTTGTGGCTTTCCCACTGCTATTTACCTAGCGACAGTATTTCGCCTGTTTTGCTGCTATATTGAAGTGTTTTCTGCATATATACTGTTTATTGCATTTTAAATCTCAAATTGTTACTTTAACTCTGTAATTGTTGCAAATTGTTTCTGTAGGCTACACATTAAAGTGCGCTAGCCAATTTATAGCATTTATAGCATCTACTGTCTGTTTTTCCTTGTTTCTGAGAAAAAAAAAAAAAAAAAAATATCTCTTGTTTTCCCGCCTTACTGAGCTAGAGTAGTCCAGTTTCAGAGTTGCTGATCCCTGGACTTTTGTTGTAGTTCCTGTTACTGATTCATTGCCTAATTTGGAAGGGAGGAAGTTTCCTTGCTTACCAGTGGGAGTGGGAAGCACTGAGCTACCTGTTGGTCCAATTTGGTGAGGTTTCAGCCAGTAACTTGTAGTCCATTGGTCGTTTTGGGCCAGTTCCTAGCTTTTTTCAGCCCCCTGATATAAAACACGCTAAACGCGCGTTTTCCAGCTTGTACCTACTCAGCACAGATCCTCGTGGTGGCCAGCAGAGTGATCCAAGCTTCAGAGAGCTAAAAAAGTGACTTTACCTGATTTAAGTATATTTTTTGTGGCTTTCACACTGCTATTTACCTAGCGACTGTATTTCGCCTGTTTTGCTGCTATATTGAGGTGTTTTCTGCATATATACTGTTTATTGCACTTTAAATCTCAAATTGTTACTTTAAGTCTGTAATTGTTGCAAATTGTTTCTGTAGGCTACACACTAAAGTGCGCTAGCCGATTTATAGCATTTATAGCATCTACTGTCTGTTTTTCCTTGTTTCTGAGAGAAAAAAAAAAACAACAAAAAGATATCTCTTGTTTTCCCACCTTACTGAGCTAGAGTAGTCCAGTTTCAGAGTTGCTGATCCCTGGACTTTTGTTGTAGTTCCTGTTACTGATTCATTGCCTAATTTGGAAGGGAGGAAGTTTCCTTGCTTACCAGTGGGAGTGGAAAGCACTGAGCTACCTGTTGGTCCAGTTTGGTGAGGTTTCAGCCAGTAACTTGTAGTCCATTGGTCGTTTTGGGCCAGTTCCTAGCTTTTTTCAGCCCCCTGATATAAAACACGCTAAACGTGCATTTGCCAGCTTGTACCTACTCAGCACAGATCCTCGTGGTGGCCAGCAGAGTGATCCAAGCTTCAGAGAGCTAAAAAAGCGACTTTACCTAATTTAAGTATATTTTTTGTGGCTTTCCCACTGCTATTTACCTAGCGACTATATTTCGCTTGTTTTGCTGCTATTTTGAAGTATTTTCTGCATATATACTGTTTATTGCACTTTAAATCTCAAATTGTTACTTTAAGTCTGTAATTGTTGCAAATTGTTTCTGTAGGCTACACACTAAAGTGCACTAGCCGATTTATAGCATTTATAGCATCTACTGTCTGTTTTTCCTTGTTTCTGAGAAAAAAAAAAAAAACAACAAAACATCTCTTGTTTTCCCGCCTTACTGAGCTAGAGTAGTCTAGTTTCAGAGTTGCTGATCCCTGGACTTTTGTGGTAGTTCCTGTTACTGATTCATTGCCTAATTTGGAAGGGAGGAAGTTTCCTTGTTTACCAGTGGGAGTGGGAAGCACTGAGCTACCTGTTGGTCCATTTTGGTGAGGTTTCAGCCAGTAACTTGTAGTCCATTGGTCGTTTTGGGCCAGTTCCTAGCTTTTTTCAGCCCCCTGATATAAAACACGCTAAATGCACGTTTTCCAGCTTGTACCTACTCAGCACAGATCCTCGTGGTGGCCAGCAGAGTGATCCAAGCTTCAGAGAGCTAAAAAAGCGACTTTACCTGATTTAAGTATATTTTTTGTGGCTTTCCCACTGCTATTTACCTAGCGACTGTATTTCGCCTGTTTTGCTGCTATATTGAAGTGTTTTCTGCATATATACTGTTTATTGCACTTTAAATCTCAAATTGTTACTTTAAGTCTGTAATTGTTGCAAATTGTTTCTGTAGGCTACACACTAAAGTGCACTAGCCGATTTATAGCATTTATAGCATCTACTGTCTGTTTTTCCTTGTTTCTGAGAAAAAAAAGAAAAAAAAAATATCTCTTGTTTTCCCGCCTTACTGAGCTAGAGTAGTCCAGTTTCAGAGTTGCTGATCCCTGGACTTTTGTGGTAGTTCCTGTTACTGATTCATTACCTAATTTGGAAGGGAGGAAGTTTCCTTGTTTACCAGTGGGAGTGGGAAGCACTGAGCTACCTGTTGGTCCATTTTGGTGAGGTTTCAGCCAGTAACTTGTAGTCCATTGGTCGTTTTGGGCCAGTTCCTAGCTTTTTTCAGCCCCCTGATATAAAACACGCTAAACGCGTTTTCCAGCTTGTACCTACTCAGCACAGATCCTCGTGGTGGCCAGCAGAGTGATCCAAGCTTCAGAGAGCTAAAAAAGCGACTTTACCTGATTTAAGTATATTTTTTGTGGCTTTCCCACTGCTATTTACCTAGCGACTGTATTTCGCCTGTTTTGCTGCTATATTGAAGTGTTTTCTGCATATATACTGTTTATTGCACTTTAAATCTCAAATTGTTACTTTAAGTCTGTAATTGTTGCAAATTGTTTCTGTAGGCTACACATTAAAGTGCGCTAGCCGATTTATAGCATTTATAGCATCTACTGTCTGTTTTCCTTGTTTCTGAGAAAAAAAAAAAAACAACAAAAAAATATCTCTTGTTTTCCCGACTTACTGAGCTAGAGTAGTCCAGTTTCAGAGTTGCTGATCCCTGGACTTTTGTTCTAGTTCCTGTTACTGATTCATTGCCTGATTTGGAAGGGAGGAAGTTTCCTTGCTTACCAGTGGGAGTGGGAGGCACTCAGCTACCTGTTGGTCCAATTTGGTGAGGTTTCAGCCAGTAACTTGTAGTTCATTGGTCGTTTTGGGCCAGTTCCTAGCTTTTTTCAGCCCCCATGATATAAAACACGCTAAACGCGCGTTTTCCAGTTTGTACCTACTCAGCACAGATCCTCGTGGTGGCCAGCAGAGTGATCCAAGCTTCAGAGAGCTAAAAAAGCGACTTTACCTGATTTAAGTATATTTTTTGTGGCTTTCCCACTGCTATTTACCTAGCGACTGCATTTCGCCTGTTTTGCTGCTATATTGAAGTGTTTTCTGCATATATATGTTACTTTAAGTCTGTAATTGTTGCAAATTGTTTCTGTAGGCTACACACTAAAGTGCGCTAGCCGATTTATAGCATTTATAGCATCTACTGTCTGTTTTTCCTTGTTTCTGAGAAAAAAAAAAAAACAACAAAAAAAATATCTCTTGTTTTCCCGCCTTACTGAGCTAGAGTAGTCCAGTTTCAGAGTTGCTGATCCCTGGACTTTTGTTGTAGTTCCTGTTACTGATTCATTGCCTAATTTGGAAGGGAGGAAGTTTCCTTGCTTACCAGCATATCCTATAACTAAAAATTTAATCTCTACTTGATTCCCAAGTAGACTATTCTCTATCTGTAAAGCCTAGCACTTGCTCCTACAGTACTTTCACCTTGATAAAGCACTTTTATTATAGATAGTACTCCACCAGCCTAAAACCCACATCCCCCGGAGTCTTTTGTAAGTTTTTTTTATCTATTCCTTCTAGCATGTCGAGGGATCAGTTGCTAGTGTCCTCTCCTACACAGCTGGTGAACCTGGGAATATTGAGGCAATGTTACAATTGCCTCATGTACACAGACAACCCTCTCCTTCTCCCACAAAACACAAATACATGCGAGAGATGCAACTATACGGCCAAACTGGAGGCTGAGCTCTCTCAACATAGGACTGGCAAGACCAGACAGGAGGAGAAGGTAACCACACACACTACATACCCAGTCACACATAGTACCATCTCAACTTCAAATCACACACATAATTACACAAAGACATACTCGGAGGCTCTGATAAAAAATCTACCAAAACAGCAGAGGCCACCAAAGCAGACACCCAAATAACTACCACCTCAGAACTCAACACATGCAACACATAAACCACACAGTCAGAGTGTCAAACAGTCACAGCCCTTAAGGCCAAACACAATGCCAGACACACTCGTCATTGGTGACTCCATAGTCAGACACACTGACGTCCCGCTCACCAGACTGAGTAAGGAGAAGGTCACAGTAAGCTGCCTGTCAGGCGCTAGAATCCGCCACATAACGCAAGCACTCAGGTCTCTCAACAGCAGGTACAAGTATGACTCAGTCATTGTCCACGCTGATGTCAACAACCTGAGATGTACCTCCTTGGACTACATGAAAAGAGACATTGAGGAGCTCTCTGATTATGTAGCCCAGGCAGGTATGACCCTGACCTTGAGCAGTATCCTTCCCTCACCTAGAATGATGCCACAATACAGTGATAAGATGATCAGCTTTAATAATTGGCTTAAATTCTGGTGTCATTCAAAGGGGATCCAATGTCTGTCTGCCTGGGATGACATGCTGGACAAGCCACGCTGCTTCGCAAGGGACGGCTTGCACCTGTCACCCCTGGGCTTCCAGATATTGGCAAAGGCTCTTGCCACCCCCATAGTGCCTTTTTTAGGCAAGGCTCAAATTCTAAACCTACCACCCTAGAACACAAAAAGGAAAGTAACTAAGGGTAATGCTGCTCAATGCCAGAAGTCTCAATCTCAAGATGCACGCACTCGAGGCCCTTCTCAGTATGGAGAACATCAATGTCTGTGCTGTGACAGAAACCTGGTTCAAGGTTCCTGAGAGCACCCCAGCACTATCAGGTTTTACCTCATATCATGCGTTCCGGCCCCAAAATCCGGACAACACCAAGAAAGGAGGGGGGTGTCCATATTCATAAAGGACACCCACACCTCAAGGTTGGTGGCAACGCACTATGCATCGGAGACCATCCAGGTGCAATTAACAATAGGCAAGACTGCGCTGCAATTTGTAGCATGTTACAGGCCACTCTCCCAAACTCAGGAACCTCACATAGCCTTCCTGAAAACACTGGAGGGGATAAATGTATCTCCAAACACCATCATACTAGGTGACTTCAACTACCCTAATATAGACTGGGAACACTACTCAAGCCCAAACACTCTAGCCCAAAGGTTCCTGGAGTTCATAAACTCAAATGCCATGGAACAACTAGTCACCATCCCCATAAGAGGAGAAAACATACTTGATCTCATCATCATGAACATGGGATCACAATGTTCAACACCGGAAGTATACCCCTCACTGGTGAGATCAGATCATAAACTAATCTCGCTGGAGGTCCTCATCCTGCCCCCACCTGAAATAAAAAAGACCACAGTGAAAAACTTCTCAAAAGCCGACTTCACACTTCTAAAAACTAGTGTGGTCTCCTTTAAGGCCCCTGAGCCGGTGGTAAACATTACTCAAACCGCTGAATCACTTACAAATGCCTTCTACCAGCACCTACAGGACTGCATGGATCAGGCAATCCCAAACAAAACTAAGACTCTCTGTACCAAAGGCAAGCGTCCAGTCTGGTGGACCCCAGCCATAAACAAGCTCTACAACAAAAGGAGGAAGCTACTACAAGATATAGCAAAATCCTTGAAAGGTAAGACACCTTTGATCATTATAAGTAAAAAACTAAGAGCTCTCATAAAATCATCCAAGGCAAATTTTGAGAGAAAAATCACCAAGGACTCAAAAGACAATCATAAGGCCTTCTTTAGCTATGTTAGAAACCTAGGAGGAAACTCCCAGATATGCTCAGAATTAGTTCAAAATGATGTGAAGATTACTGAACCTACAGACATTGCCAACATACTGGCTGACAGGTTCAGTGCTAACTCCCCCCCCCCCAAAGGAGAGATATCTATACCAGAGGATTGTAGCCCCCCAAACATCTCTAAAGCCCAGGTGAGAACTGCTCTCTCCAAGGCAAAAAACACAGCATCCATGGGACCGGATGGTGTCCCCGGCTGTGTGCTCCACGAACTCAATGAGGAATTAAACCTGCAGTTAGTACAGCTGTTTAATCTTAGCCTCACCTCAGGATACATACCCAAGGAGTGGCGCATGGCGACTGTGGTCCCACTACACAAGGGCGGTGCCTCCACCAACCCTGGAAATTACCGTCCCATTAGCTTGACAAGCCTTATCTGCAAAGCCATGGAGAGGATCATAATGGAACTCATAAATAAAGACATAGGGAACTTGCAGACTTTGGATCCAACCCAGTTTGGCTTTGTCAAAGGCAGATCATGCCTTTTAAACTTGGTTGACTTTTTCAAAACAGTCACCAAGGCCATTGATGAGGGTAAGACAGTCCATACAGCCTACCTTGACCTGGCAAAGGCCTTCGACACAATACCCCACTCAGGTATCATCGAAAAACTCATCAGCTTGAATGTAAACCCATACATCACAAGATGGGTTGCAAACTGGCTAAGTGACAGAACCCACAGGGTCAGAGTTGCTGGCGCCATGTCAGACTCAAAGCCGGTCACAAGTGGTGTCCCACAGGGCTCAGTCCTGGGTCCACTCTTGTTCGGCATCTACTTTTCTGAAGTACAAGCAAACACAGGAGGGTTATGGCTGACAAAGTTTGCAGATGACTGCAAACTGGGCACCATAGTCGAAAACACATCTGACACAGATATCCTTCAGAAGGGCCTCACAGAAATGGATAACTGGTGCCAGAGCCATGGCCTAAAGTTAAACGCCAAGAAATGCATAGTCATACCCTTCGGGAAAAACAAGGTTACCCCTAGCTACCATATAGGTGGCAATCCACTGAGCACAGAAGAAGTTATCAGGGATCTGGGGACCCAGGTTGACAGTAACCTTTCGTTTGACACTCACGTTGCTAAAGTAGTTAGGAAGACCTTCTACATTGCCCACCTGATCATGAAGTGATTCACATCTAGATCAAGGGAGGTCATCGTCCCCCTGTACTCATCACTCATTAGACCAATGATTGAGTACAATGCCCCATTCGAATGTATCTGACCCGACACCTGCAGCAGCTGGAAAGGCCCCAAGAGTTCCTCACCAAAAGGATAAAGGGTCTCAAAAATGTCTTATGCTGCCCGACTGAAAGAACTCCAGCTCTATTCAGTCGCATACCGCTTGCTCAGAGGTGACCTGTGCCTGACATACAAGGCCATGTCAAACCCAGATTTGATGAATATGCTTCACCTCAAAAAATCTAGATCCCTCAGAACCACAAGGGCGGGAGACTTAAACCTTGACACGGTTATTAATAGAACGTGCTGGAGGGACAGATTCATCACCCAGAAACTCCCTATGCTGTGGAACAAAATCCCGGTACATGTGAGGCAGAGCACCTCGCTGGCCTTGTTCAAGAGGAATCTTGACCAATGGATGGGAGATCGCAGATATACCCCAGGGATTACTTCAGTGTCACTGCTTGACAGAGGCACAGCAAAATAATAGGCATAGTTTTCTTCAAACTAAAGGGGTGGCGAAAGCCACATAACTATGGGCTAGGCTTATAAATGCCCCTGGGCAGATAGCCTAGTATGAATCTATGAACCTATGAACCTATATATTCAATGGCCTTGCAGACCAGGCTTGTCAGGCTAATTGGGAGGTAGTTCCCAGGGTCCATGGTGGCTCCCCACTTGTGGAGTAGGATAACCGTCGCTGTGCGCCATTCAGCAGGCACAAAGCCTGAGGTGAGGCTATGACTGAATATGGTACTTAGGTGGGGTGCCAGTTCATTCTGTAGTTTGTGTAGAACGCAGCCTGGGATGTTGTTTGGTCCCATGGATGCTGTGTTCTTGGCTTTGGAGAGTGTGGTTTTTACCTATGCAGCCGTGATTACAGGAACTTTGCATTCTTCCGGTACAGAGATGGGCTCTTTAGGGGGTGAGAGGGGGGTAAAGTTAGCACTGAACCAATCTGCCAGGATGTTGGCAATATCAGTTGGGTCTGTATATTTAGTGCCATTGTGCTGTAACTCAGAGCAGATCTGAGTGGTGCCATTGAGATTCTTGACATAGCTATAGAATGCTTTGTGGTTGTCTTTAGAATCAGTGGCAATTTTGTTTTCGTAACTAGCTTTGGAGGATTTTATCAGGGATCACAGCTTCTTACTGAGGCTGACCAGTCATGGGATTTTACTCTCTTTTGCAACAGTTTCTTCCTTCTGTTGTACAGTTTGTTTATGGCAGGGGACCACCAGATTGGCTTCCTTTTTTTGGAGGATAGCGTCTTGGTTCTGTTTGGGATAGCATGATCCATGCACTCATGTAAGTGCTTATAAAGTGCAATTGTGTGTAGGATTCAGTAGTCATAACTGCATTTTGCAGCATTTCAGTTTTTTTTATAACTGTATTGTCCATCTGCATGGGTGTCATGAAGTTCACCACTTCTGTCTTAAGAAGCATGAAGTTGGCTTTGGAGAAATTTTTTACCATGGTTTCCTTAATCGGGGGTGGTGCAGGATGTGGATATCTAGAGTAATTAACTTATAGTCAGATCGGACCAATGAGGCGTTGACTTCAGGTGTGGAACACCGGTCACTCATGTTGGTAATGACTAGATCTAGTATATTGTTGTTCCTGGTGGGGGTGTGGATAAGTTGATCCAGTGCATTGGAGTTTATGAATTCCAGAAAGCATTGAGTGAAGGAGTTGGTACATGAGTAGTTTTCCCAGTTAATGGTGGGGTAGTTGAAATTGCCCATTATTAGGGTGTTTGGTTGAACCCTAATATTTTCCAGTACATCAAGAAAAGAGGAGTGGGAATCCTGGGGCATGGTGGGTGACCTGTAGCAAGCTAAAATTTGGATTGCAGTTTTGCCCAGAGTTAGTTGCACTTGGATAACCTCGGCTGCATAATGCTGAGCAACTAGCCTGGAGGTGTGGATATCCTTAATGAATATGGACACACCTCTGCCTTTGGTGTTCCGGTCCAGGTTACATGGCCGAAAAGTGTGGTATGAGTTATAGCCTGGTAGTGCAGGGGTGCTCTCTGAAGCCTTGAACCAGGTCTCAGTCACTGCACAGATATTGATGTTTGCCATTTTAAGGAGTGCCTCCAGTGAGTGCATTTTGAGATTTAGACTTCTAGCATTGAGTAGCATCACCCTCAGTTTTTGCTTGCCTGTTCTTGTTACAGTGCTGAATTTGTCATTTGAATCTTGCCTAAAAAAGGCACTATAGGGGCGGCAAGATCCCTTGCCAGTATCCGGAATCCCAGGGGTGACAGGTGCAGGCCATCTCTGGCAAAGCATCGTGGTCTGTCGACCATGTCATCCCAGGCAGACAGATACTGGATCCCTTTAGAATGGCACCAGAAGCTTAGCCAATTGTTGAAGTCAATCATTTTGTCCTTGTACTGTGGCATAATTCTGGGTGATGTCAGAATGCTACTCAGGGCTAGGGTCATACCTGCCTGGGCTACAAGATCGGAGAGCTCTTCCATGTCTCTTTTCATGTAGTCCAGGGAGGTACGTCTCAGGTTGTTCACATCAACATGGACAATGACAGAGTCATATTTCTACTTGTTGTGGAGTGACCTGAGTGTGTGGGTTATGTGGTGGATCCTGGTACCCGACAGGCAGCTGACAGTAACCTTCTCTTTGTTTAGCCTGGTGAGTGGGACATCAGTGTGCCTGACTATAGAGTCACCTATGACTAGTGTGTTGGGTACGTTGTTTTGCCTTATTGGTTGTGGTTGAGTGGCACTCTGAGTCTGCGGGCTATGTGTCATTTGGGTTGTGTTGGGGGGGGGTGAAGGTTGCTTGCATTTCTGCTTTGGAAGTCTTTGTTGCTTGAGCAGATTATTATTGAGAGCCTCCGCGAATGTTTTTGTGTTTCTGTGTGTGGATTTTGGTGGTATAGATTTAGTGAGACCATGTGATGAGTGTGGTGTGGTGCAAGTGTTTACCTTCTCCTCTTGACTGTCAAGTTCAGTCTTGATTGGAGAGAGCTTTACCTCCAGTTTGGCTAGATAAGTGCATCTCTCACAGGTTGTAGTGTTGGGTGGTAGGAGGAGAGGGTTGTCTGTGTACATGAGGCAATTTTGACGTTGCCCCAAGATGCCCAGATTCATCAGATAGACAGGAGAGAACACTGGGAGCTGAGCCTTGGACATGTCTGAATAAAAACTATTTTCCTCTAGATAAGTGAGGAAAGTGAGTACAAGAGCTGTTTTTCTCTAAGCAAGTGAGGAAAGTAAGTACCAAAACTGTTTTCCTCTAGGTAATGAGGAAGGTTGAGTGCTGTAGTAATTAGTAGGTTGTTTAGTGCTTACAAGTTCTGAACAAGTGCTGATCACGAATAAGCAAATTCAAGTGCTAAAACTAAAAATCCGTATCTGGACTAAACTAGTTAGAGAAAAGGGGGGAAACAAGTGCAAATGTGGGCTTTTAAATCAGAAAGTTGAGAGAGATGGAAAAACTGCCCAAACAGCCAGTAGCTACAATTTCTGGGTCAGAACTACTCCTTATGTGGTAGATAGGTTACCTAGTGCTTACCACTCCCACTGATAAGCTAGAAGGCTTCTCTCCAACACAGAAAGCTTGAAGGGGGCTCAGAAACTTACATACAGTCCTGGATACAGCAAATCTGAATCTGGACTACTCTAGTTACAGGAAAGGTAATTTTTTTTAATATATATACAGAAAAGTAGCTAAAACAGTAGTAAAAACAATTCAAATGCAGTGCAAGCTAGCACACTTGAGTATGTAGCAATGTTAGACCAAACAGTTTAAAAAATGCAATTAAATTAAAAATGACTAAAAACAAGTGGAGAAGGAGTCTATTAGGTAGAATGAGGTAAAGAGACGGGACTGGGGGAGTGTCCCAGATCAAATCTACAGTGGGTGTGGGCAACTGCAAAAGCCTCCAAATTTAAACAACAAGACAGGAATAGGGAGGGTGCGTAGGGGAAAAAACAACACCTTCAGCAGAGATCTGAAAAACTATACAGTGAAGCAAAAATAAAAGTGCACAACTCTGAAGTCAGCCAGCAATGATATAAAATTAGTCAAACAACAATTACCAGTACACAACTCTGAAGTGCCAGAAAAATATACTCAACTCTGTATATCTCCAGATAGTTTGAAGAGCACTATGTCAGGACACAGGAAGGCTCCAGCAATGATATCATGCAGTACTCCAGTTCACATTTAAATGTTATTATCTAGGTTATATGGCAAAAAGATGTAAAATTATGTTCATATACAGATTTCACATGGAAAATGATATGTGCTGAAGTGGGACTCGACCCGGAATGCCTGTTCATTAGGCTGATGCTCTAACCACTACACTATTGCTGTACTGCTACATTTGCATATATATTCCTTGTTATCCTCTTCAGCCTTTTCATCTGCTTTAACCATAGCTAGGCGATGGGCACACCCACGCACCCATGGTTAGCTGTAATCAGGGTTTTAAAAATAAATAAATAAAAGGGTCTCTTCATTTTATTTAAATGTGCTATTGCTGTTGAACACATGGGACTGTTGGTGGGGATATATGGACACCTATGAGTGGTCTCGCTCATTTATTTACACTTTCTTCTGTTCTACTTTACAGGGGTGTGTTTATTCTGAGAGCTCTGCTCCGTGTAACATTAGGAGTTCAGGCAGCTTCATTAATATGCATGGCGCGCTGCCGTTCACCTCTTAAACTGTCACTTAGTTTAGTAAATCCGTGTGTGTGTGTGTGTGTGTATGTGTGTGTGTATGTGTGTGTGCCTCTACATCTGTATCTATATACATACATATATATATATATATATATATATATATATATATATATATATATACATATATATATTTATTTATTTAAAAAATACTTTTCCACCAAACTAAAGAAAAACATGATGTACAGGTAGTTTAGCGCTTCCATTCCTTTAATTTGGTGTACAGAACTTCTTCAGAACAAGTAACAATTAATGTAAACACACTTGAATAAAAAGTACAGGAAATAAATCAACAGTCAATTGAAAAAGACAGTAAAATTAATTTAAACATAAGTGGACAAATAGCTAGGTGGTAAAACCTGTAAAATATAACTAACAAAAAGGTATTGCTTCAATGCAAATAAAAGATTACTTGCTAGTGAAGCTACAGTTTCAAGGGGAGAGGAACAACAGTTCAGGAATTAATCCATTTCAAAGTACTTTTGAGGTTGCTAATTTCATTGAGACCAAGGTGGGGCTCAGTATTTAGTTCGAGTTGCCATTTCAGTTCTTCAAATTTAAGTAACCCTTCCCTGTCTCCAAAAAATGAGTCTAATTGCTCTAGGACAAAAAACTTGACACCTGAGTGAAGGCATTTTAAACTGTGCCTGCCCAAAGCATTCTTATCATCCTGCTTACAAATAGCCGCACTGTGCTCTTTGAGGCGGCTTGAAAGTTTCCTTGTGGTTTTGCCAACATAGAAACAAGGACAGGAATGGCATACTGCAGCATAAATCACAAAACAGCTATTGCAGTTATAATGATTAGCAAAACTGATCTTTTTACTATGTGCAAAAATATATTCCTGTCCATGTAAAATGTAATTGCCTGACATGCAGTTGTTACAAGCATACATGCCTGGAGGAAGAGTAGTGGTATCGAGATATATGGTAGACAAATAGAGTCTACAGCACTTCCATGAAAACACAAGTACTCAAACATCTATTCATCAACCCCAATACAGCAAAGAGCTGTTTATCATGCGTTCACATCAGCAAACCTTTTTCACAGGGCAAATAGATATCTGTCCAACATCCGAAAATTACCCATTTGTCCACTGTAGTGTAATCTTGGACTTGGTGGACGGCCACAGTGGTGCAGCGGTTAGTGTTGTCGCCTCACAGCAAGAGGTTCTCCGGTACGATCCTTGGTAGGGGTGCCTCCTGTGTGGAGGCTGCATGTCCTCCCTGTGGTCACATGGGTTTCCTCCGGCTGCTCTAGTTTCCCCCCACATCCCAAAGACATGCTGTAGGTGGATTGGACACTCTAAATTGGCCATAGGCATGAGTGTGTTTGTGTGTGTGTGTGTGTGTGTGTGTGTGTGTGTGTGTGTGTGTGTGTGTGTGTGTGTGTGTGTGTGTGTGTGTGTGTGTGTGTGTATGCATGTGTGTGCCTTCTGTTGAAGGTTGGGCGCTGGGCTGGCAACTTGACACTGTAAAACTCCATTGCTAAACATAAGCAGACAGATGATCTGCTGTGGTGACCCCAATTGGGAAAAGCCAAAAGTAGAAGAAGTGCAATCTTGGACTTGGTATGTTTAAGTAAGGGGGGGTGTGAGGGGGACAGCCCCCCATAGTGGGGTTGTGGGTGTCATAGCCATCACTATGGTGGGACGATATACTGCTGTGTGTGTGTGTGTGTGTGTGTGTGTGTGTGTGTGTGTGTGTGTGTGTGTGTGTGTGTGTGTATGTATTGCTTGGCATGTTGGACAGCTAGCTATTTGCTCCGGGAAAAGTTTCGCTGATGCTTAGGTTCAGTGAAAGAAGTGTTCATTCTTTTCAGGTCGATGAATAGGTGTTCGAGTACTTGTGTTTTCGTGGAGGTGATATAGACCCAGACAGATTTATATCTATTGAAATAGATAGATATAAATGTATACAGACAGACAAGGAACACAGTGAGGTCAGGCTAGAAAGGTTTATTTTTGCTGAGAGATAAAGATGTGTTCCAAAACCTGTATTTATAAATATTTTGAAAACAAAATCCACAGAATCAGAATCACTAGTTTAGTCTAAAAGGAGGCTGGGTTTGATTACAGGCTGTATATGTTTCTTAAGAAGTCTCCAGAAAATGAGAAAGAATGGCAGGTAAACAGACTTATTTTCAAGCCATGCCTTAATAATTATTCCACAGCTCTACACTTATCCTTCTAACAACTTCTTTCCAAATTCTGAACATCATGAAGGCAAGAAAACTGTAAAGGAATGCGCACATAAACTATATTCTGTAAATTTTGCTGCCACCTACTGACAGCCTACTCATTCCACAAAAAAATAGCTTTAGATGTTCAAAGTCCCATAGAATTTCTACACAGTACGAGTAATAATAGAGTGCTCCCATCTGCTATCTACTCCACCACTTCGTACATTACTCATAATTGACTGTGACACAAGAGCAAGTGTGAGGCACTAAATCACTCTGAGAGGCTTTAATATCCAGGTGTTTTCAACTACATTTTCTCCTGTGTTTTCATTTATAATACTTCCAGTTCTTTGCAAATAGTCTTTTCTGTATAATGATTGTTGTAACCTAGGTGTAGTTCAAAATGGATTAAAAATCTCAAGATTTAGATTTCAGTGCAGGTAATGTATGAATATTTTTTAAATTCTATATCAACATGCCTAAAAAACATTATTTTTTCATACAGGGTTCTCTGTTTTATGGAGAAATCATAAATAAAGTGCTGACGTTTATCTGGTTTGTCACCTACATGTCATGACTCTGCCGTTTGTTTAGTTTTATTTGTAAATTTTGATCTAGGATGCAGCCATGTTAACATCTGGCCAGAGTGTGTTAAGTTGTAGGATATAATCATGCCATAGTACATGGGATTTACCTCAGTTCAATGAAATCCCATATTATCGAATCTGACTTTGTCAACACTCAAAATATCACACTCCCACTGCATCGAAGCAGTGGAACAATGAAGATCTTCCCAGGGTAAGTAACCGCTTATCCAGAAAGAAACAAAACCCAAATCGCACCATCCCTAACCCACCCAGGTGGTGGGCTACACCCCCCACACCCCCCAATGTGGGGGCTGCACCCTACACACCACCCTAACTAAATATATCAACTCCGAGATTGCACTACACTTGGGAAAAGGGCTAAGTTCACTGTCTCGCACAACAGGTTACTTACCTGGAAAGATCTTCATTGTTGTGCTGCTTTGATGAAGTCGGAGTTTGATATTTTGAGTGTCGACAAAGTGAAATTCAATAATATGGGATTTTGATGAACTGAAGTAGACCTAGTACATGACAGCCTCTGCTTGATCTTGTGTCTTATAATGCCTTTGTGCATATAAAATTCAGTACATGATAAGTCAGTGCTAAATGTCGCATAAATGCATATGATTCCAAAAGCTCTGGCAGAGTGAAGACCAAAGCAAAATATTACCACTGAGAAGGAATGGATGCCTAGATCAAATAAATGCACTCCACTGCCAAATGCCTATAGATGCATGTCGACAAGGGCAAAGCTGCACATTTGCAACTCCTCTCTGTAACCACAACATGGCTGTAATAGAATTATATACCCTCTCCTATTGTAAAGCATAAACCTTTTCAGAAAGCACAGCGCTACAGAGTGCCTACATAACAGCATGCAATGTGCATGAAATGCATTTGAATTCACTGCATACCCTGATATTTTATAAGTTCTTACAACAGTTGGTGTGCCTTCAGTAGAGTGATCAAGCAGTGTAGCTCCAAGAAGAAGGGAGAACTGCTGCATAAACAGGGTTGGTCCCCAGACCTGTACAGATATATGAGTATCCAAATGGTCCAACAGAATGCAGATATGTGTGTGCTTCATCGTCCTACAGGCTACACCAATGAACAACAGGTTTGAGCACAACTCATGCAACATTGTTGTGTGCATCAGTGTCCACCAGTGCTGGAATTCACAGTGCAGCATACTGCATACTGCATACTATGTATGTGATGTATAAGCAAGAAGGCTGAGACACATAACTAACATCCTGAGTAGCCAAGCAAACAGCAACCATTGTAATGCACAAACAGTGATTGTGTCTGTGTTACCATATGTCAACCTGAATCTGATCAGAACAGTCTGATGCTGTTACTCCTGCAGTTTAACATCAGATATCTCACTAAGAAGAAAGACTATACTGGTTGGACTTGTAATTGAAAACAGTTCCACACAGTTGATCTTCCTTATTAATGATACATACTGTATCATGTTACATATGTGAAACCTGTAGTTAGATAAGATACCTTGCAAAAAGGGAAATAATAAAATGCAACTATATTGTACAATATGTACATAAAATCTTAACAGCAATACTTGTGCACAACTCTTTAATTATTGCCTTTATAACACTACTGTGGGCTACCCACAGTCATACAGTAGCTTTAACATTATGCTGACAAATCACAGCAGCTCAATCTAATTCAACAAGTCAACAATTCTGTCTAATTCTTAGATAAAGGACAGATATAAATTTGCCTAGCCTGTGTTTGTCAAGTCATCTCTGTTCCAAAGTATGTACTCTGAGTATATAATGTCATCTCTTATGATCTGCACCTTGTGACATCGTTAAATATTGAGAATGTTCTTTTTTCAGCTTGTTATCTCTGTCCACATATTTACACTCTGTATGTGATGAATTTTTACTTGGTTAATGTGCTCTTCTATATTAAGTTTTGAAAGAACTTTATTATTTAATTGTAACTGTATTATATCAATGTGGAGCTTTCTCCCAGGGCCTTCACTGAAAATGGGATATTATCCCAGTAGGTCTTTCCCACTAAACAAATATCAAATAAATAAAAAATCTGGGGCAGCCTCCACAGCACACTAGTTGTTTATCATATGCCCCAACAGTTTTCTCCTTAATTCAGGGACTGGTACAGCATCACCTGTGCTAAACAGACAACTTGATTCACAGTTAGAAATACCCTTAATATGACAGGTAGCATCCCTTACCTGAAATGTGGACCCCTCACAAATAAACACAATATGAGCAGGCTCCACATTTTATCATACCAGACCTTCCACTTAGTCAACCTGTTTTTTTTTTCTGTTCCAAAAATGCTTTCAGGTTCTGGCCCCTCAGATATACTAATGGAGGAATCTCCTGGATTCTGTCATGTATTTCCACATCATCATATGACAATGTCCAGTTCTTATTAAAAATGGACCTCAGGACGTGGCTTTTGGCATTAAAAGTTGTCACAAAACTTGTGCCAAACTCTTTTGATTAGTGCCTCACAGAGGGTTCAAAATTGGGAGTCGCTATCGCAGCTGCCTCAACTTAATGTTGACTTCCTTCCTTAAAGAGGATAACCTTGAAATGGCCACTTGATCTTTTTGACATCACCCCCTCCATCAAATCCTGAACCATCGATTCTGGATAGTCTCTTCTGAGAAACATCATATGAAGGTTAGCACATTCTTGATGAAATTCAGAATACAAGGAAATCATTCTGGCTGCTTGGAGTAGTTGCACTTTCACTACAGATCTCTTCTGGTGAAAAGGGTGGGAGCATGAAAATGTAGAAAAGTGTTGGAATACATGCATTCTGTATAAATTTTAGAAGTATATTTCTGCACTTCATTGTCCTTTTCTAATAAAACATCCAAATAGGAAAGTCTTCCAAGATGATAATCAGATGTGAATTTCAAGAAGGAGGTAGTGTTGCTAATGTATTGGACAAACTGATGGATACCTCCCTCACCTCCTTTCCATATGATAAATATATCATCCAAAAAGCATAAGTTCTCATATTCATCCTGATGGAGGGAATGTCTAGTACAAATCTGTGCTCCCACACGGCCATGACAATGTTTGCAAAGATGCCCCCACAAGGGGAACTTACCATCCCTGACTTCTGTAGGAAATATTTCCCATCAAAATAAATGTAGTTGTTATGTAAAACTAACTCGAACAGTTCCTCGTAAAGATTAATCTGTTCTAGTGGGAGACGTTTGTCTAGGAGAAAGTCAGCCACCCATTCTATTCCTGTATCTTGAGGAATCACAGACTATAAGTCCTTCACATCAATTGTGAGCAGAAAATCATTTACATCAAAATCCACCCCATTGATAATTTCCAGGAAGGACCATGAATCCTTACAAATCTGTGACTCTGCAGATAGAAGGGGGTTTCAATTTAATGTCAAGAAACTTAGCACATGCATATGTAATTGAATTCCTTCCATCAACGATGGGTCTCATCAGTGGAGTATTCAGATCTTTATAAATCCTGGGAACTCCAAATATAATTGGTTTTACTGGGGTAGCCATATTCAAGTAGTTGAAACTTTCCATGTCAACTATGCCTTCTATAAACGTATCGTCTAGGGTACTTCTTATTTTGTGATAAGCTCCATTCATCTGATTTAATGTCACTTCCTCACATGTGTCAGTGTTCAAGATTTTGTACATTCATTCATTATAATCATGCCAGTCCATAATTACCAATCCACCCCCCTTATCAGATTTCATCACCCTTATATTTTGACACCTCAAATCTTTCAGAATGGAATATTCTTCTTCCTTCATATTGTTTTCTTCCTTTTTTCCGGCACCCAACATTGTTCTTATATCAAGATCACAAATCTTTTCAAATAGTCGAAGTGTTGGATGCAGGGGGGTTGGTTATATGTACTGGCTACTTTCAAGTCCAGTTACCTGCTGAAGTTCGCTCCAAATAATATCTTCAAATTCAACTTCCTCAGAAAACATTTAATATATATCAGTGTGCTAGCCAAGTTAGCCCTTGAGGATGACACAAATGTCAACCCTTTACTTAAAAAGTTGGCCACCTTTTGACCCAGCGGGGTATTAGAAAAATTGTAAATCTTGAAATCACCATCTTTATTCATAACAATGTTATAAAGTGTAGCCAATTCTGTCTCACTACTATTATTGATGTCTACTGCCTCCTCCTCCATACTTAAGTTTGCTCTTAGGGTCCCTGCTAATAGTACCTGTTGTGATTGGTACATGGAAAATTCCTCCCTCTCCATTGATTCTGTAATGGGGGATTGTGAAAAACCTGATTTTTATTTGTCTGCCCCGTCCATTATTCCTTTGTCTAATTCTCTCAGAATGCCTTAGTGTAGGGGGCAAACAGTTAGGTAGAGGAGTCTCCTGCTCCACCTCACTGGGTCTTGTTATATTATTAGATCCATTTAAGGTTACCATGATTGTTTGCATGTAAAAGAGGATGAAAAAATATTATTTTGTCCTGTTAGGGCTGAAGAGCAAAAAAAAAAAGTCCGTGTTTGGGGATTTTTGATTGGCCCGTATGCCGGTATACGAGCCAATCAAAACCTCGAACAGTGGACCCTCTTCTGTTCAATGTGGAACATCACGCAGTTCCACATTGAACAGAGCTCCATTTTTTCAATGGCTCATATACTGATATACGAGCCAATCAAAACCTCGCACAGCGGACCCTGTTCTGTTCAATGCGGAACATCAAGCAGTCCCGCATTGAACAGAGCTCTGCTTTTTGATTGGCTTGTATACTGGTATACGAGCCAATCAAAAACGTGCACAGCAGATCCTGTTCTGTTCAATGCAGAACATAAAGCTGCTCTGCATTGAACAGAGCTCTGCTTTTTGACTGGCTCGTATACTGGTATATGAGCCAATCAGAAACGTGCACAGTGGCCCTCTTCTTTTCAATGCGGAACATCAGGTAGTTCCGCAGTGAACAGAGCTCCGTTTTTGATTGGCTCATATAAAAGTATATGAGCCAATCAAAAAAAAAAAAAAAACAAAGCGGAGGAAAGACTCTGAAATAGGGATGTCTGTTTTTTGAAAATTCTGCGATTTGTCCTGGTTTAAAACCCAGACAAATCACAGAATTTTCATTCAGAATTTCACCATAGACAGGAGCCCAAAAAAGAGGACGTGTCCGGGGAAACCCGAATGTATGGTAACCTTAGATCCATTGGACTCTCCCTCATCATAATCACATACATTCTCATGAGAGTTACCATGATTTTGTTGGCCCCACATCTCAAATCTCCTTCCCCAAGCTTGTGATTTAGGTAGACTGGGGTATGCCTTCCTCTCTGCATATGCTTTCTCATCCCATTCCAGTTTTTAAGTGTTTTTCTGTTTTAATTTATTGAGTTGTTGTTCAATACTCAAATAAATTATTTTATGTTCAGAAACATATCTATATGTGCCATCCTGTTTAATAGCATTTTCTAACCATTGCACTTCAGCAGTCAATGACTCAATCAATTCAGAATTATGTCTCATCAATACTTCTAAATACTCACAACTATGTCTATCAAATAATACAAGCAAGTCCTGGTGTAAAGGAGAGTTTTCTATGAGGCCATTCGGGTACCGCCACAGCTGCATCCCCTTAGGTACCCATTTATTTTTGACACATTCCCTAAAGTAAGCATTTTCTAATTGTAATTTTTTTACACTTAAAAAGTTTGTAATCCAGTTCATCCAACTTTTCTTGTAATGTGCCACTCATTTGGTTAGGCTGAGTCATTCACATATTTAAATCTAAATCTTTATTAACCCAGTCTTTTAAATTAGGTAATAGTAAACTACCAACATTTATTTCCATTTCTACATGTGAGTTCATTCCTTGTCCACCATTACCATCCCAAATGTTACAAAAACATGGTAGAGCCAGCAAACAGTGGATCAAAATCCGTTTATTGAAGGAAGGAGGAAAAAAACATACCAGTTTCAGCCCTTAGGCCTTCTTCAGTGTTTGTAATGTTTCTGCAAATATTGGGGGGGATGAAAGCTGGAGGCATGGAGTAGGGAGTTGCATTGGGGATATTTATGATAGATTTCTGTTGTTAATGTATGGTCTACATTTCTTGTTACTAAGATATCTAGAAAGGTAATCTGATTAGTCTCATAAGTTATTGTGAATTCAATACCCCATTTGTTTTCATTCAAATAAGTCACAAACTCCTTAAGATATACGATGTCAGATCTCCATACCATCTAGCAATCATCCAAATATCTCCTCCATATATTGATTTCATGAATGTAGATGTTGTGAGCTTTGTCATAAATGATTTGGTCTTCAATGTAGGCCATAAAAAGCTCTGCGTATATAGGAGCAAATGAGGCCCCCATGGCCGTGCCTTTGGTCTGTAAATAGCATTCGTTGGCATAGAATATCACATTTTGGTTAATACATGTTCCGCCATGCATAGTAGCAGTGTATTGAAACCTGGGGGGTATAATTCTACTTTGTTAACCAATATTCCAAAGCATCTAGGCCAGCCCAATGGCGGATGTTGGTATATAATGCAGAAACATCCAAAGTGCACAAAAACCACCCTTCCTCAAGCTGCATATCTGTTATTATCCCAGAGGAATTCAGTCGTATCTTGTATTCTTACTATAACACATTGGAGTAAGGGCTTCAGATGTAATGTGAGAAATTGAGATAATGGTTCTATAATAGAACCTCTGCCCGAGACTATCGGTCGACCAGGTGGATGGTTTGGGTCCTTATGAATCTTAGGGAGGAAGTAGATGTATTGGTTACATGGATCTGTAACTGTAAGATGATGTTGAATATCTTGTGTTATAATGCCTTCCTCCCTAGCTAGTTGTAAGAATTCATCTATTTTCTTTTTGAATCCTAGTGTAGGATCAATCACCATATGTGCATAGTATCTACTGTCTGATAGTTGTCGCATTGCTTCAAAATTATATGCTGACCTATCCTGTACTACAATGGCACCCCCCTTGTCTGCTGTTAATATTACTAGTTTCTTGTTGTTAGCAATTTCCACAATAGTGTCCATCTCCTTCCTGGACACATTATTCTGTTTGACGTGCGAATCCTTGAAATTAAAATGTAAATCTTTTTGAGTAGAATTATAGAACATGGATACAATCGGATGCATGGGTGGCATAAATGTTGATTTATGATATCTGAATCTAGCATCATTATCTAAATTGCCTTCTGTCTGAAAAAAAACAGTTTCAGGTGAAGTAATCTGCAAAACTTAAAGATATCATTAGCAAATGAATCTTCAGAAATAAAGAAACCAGGAATAAAATTAAGTCCTTGGAACATCTTAGTGATATTAGGACTTGTAAACCTACGAATGCACTGTACAAACATACAATTAAACACCCAAATCTCAAGTTCAGATTTACTGTGATTGATATTATACAACAGAAAACAGTTAATAAATCTGGTTGGCATGCAATATTAAACAAAATGGAAAAGAAATGGATTATTAAATTAGGTGCACTTTTTTCCCCTGGGTTGAATGAATACATATAAAAATAAAAATAAAAATGTTTAAATGTATGCAATTCTACTTTTGGACTGCAGGTGGTGCTGGACCACACTCTCTCTCTCTAGATATATATATATATATATATATATATATATATATATATATATATATATATATATATATATATATATATATACATATATACGTTGTAAATTTTGTAACAGTTACAAACACTGAGGAAGGCCTAAGGGGCGAAACTGGTATGTTTTTTTTCCTCCTTCCTTCAATAAACGGATTTTGGTCCACTGTTTGCTGGCTCTACCATGTTTTTGTAAATCCTTGATGCCTTTGAGCTGTGCAGTAGCCGTTACTGCAGAGGTCTGATTGCACTCATCCCAAATGTTTCCCATAACAGGGTGAGTTGTGGAGGGAGTATTTCAAACCATATTAGCTCCACCCTCAGTAGAACCAATATTTATATTAACATGTTCATTCTTATGAAATCCATAATCATGTTGTTGTGTGTTAGGGGGACCATTTTTATTAAATACAGAGTAAAAAAGGTTCTTACTGTTTTGTTGGTGCAGTTGGCCCGGAGGTATCTCAGTTGCAGTAGAATTCAATAACTGTGTCAAAGCATCCACTCTCTGTGTCAGCTACTGCAACAATAAAGTCAGATTCCCAATCGATCGGTTTTCATCCTGAATACCCATAATGTCCTCTCGTTGTGTTGTTAAATCTTGAGAGAACAAGGGTTGAGAAGTTACCAAGCCCTCCATTTCCATAACAGATTACAAAAAAAAACAAATTTTGATTTCATGACACAAACTACAAAATAATCCAAAATGCTGCTACAGGTCTGGAAAGCAATGACATTCAGCAGAAAAGCTAATCAGTCCTTTGATAAACTTTATTTCAATAAAAATAAATAAGCACTTTCATTCACTTAAACCATATGTGAACTTTTTCAGACTCTTCACCCACAGTAACAGTTCTGTTTAAAAAGTACAATGATGCAATCATTACATCACTGCCCATAGCCGGCATAACTAGGCAGCCGCCTAGGGTGCTGCTCTAGCAGGGGCACTTTGCCAGTATTTATTTGGTGTAGGTAGACCAGGATGGGGGTACTGGGTGGTGTGGGGGGGGCACCATAGAGTCCTTTTGCCTAGGGCACCAGTTGACCTAAGGCCGCTCCCTGCCTCAAATGTCTTAAAGGTACAGCCACCCTTTTCTTTAAAACATTTTTTTAAAACCATTTTAAATATTAAACAAAGACCAAACTACCTTATTATTAATTTAAACATAAGTGGACAAATAGCTAGGTGGTAAAACCTGTAAAATATAACTATCAAAAAGGTATTGCTTCAATGCAAATAAAAGATTACTTGCTAGTGAAGCTACAGTTTCAAGGGGAGGGGAACAACAGTTCAGGAATTAATCCATTTCAAAGTACTTTTGAGGTTGCTAATTTCATTGAGACCAAGGTGGGCCTCAGTATTTAGTTCAAGTTGCCATTTCAGTTCTTTAAATTTAAGTAACCCTTCCCTGTCTCCAAAAAATGAGTCTAATTGCTCTAGGACAAAAAACTTGACACCTGAGTGAAGGCATTTTAAACTGTGCCTGCTCAAAGCATTCTTATCATCCTGCTTACGAATAGCCGCACTGTGCTCTTTGATGCAGCTTGAAAGTTTCCTTGTGGTTTTGCAACATAGAAACAAGGACAGAAATTGCATACTGCAGCATAAATCACAAAACAGCTATTGCAGTTATAATGATTAGCAAAACTGATCTTTTTACTATGTGCAAAAATATATTCCTGTCCATGTAAAATGTAATTGCCTGACATGCAGTTGTTACAAGCATACATGCCTGGAGGAAGAGTAGTGGTATCGAGATATATGGTAGACAAATAGAGTCTACAGCACTTCCATGAAAACACAAGTACTCAAACATCTATTCATCAACCCCAATACAGCAAAGAGCTGTTTATCATGCGTTCACATCAGCGAACCTTTTTCCCAGGGCAAATAGATATCTGTCCAACATCCGAAAATTACCCATTTGTCCACTGTAGTGTAATCTTGGACTTGGTGGATGACCACAGTGGTGCAGCAGTTAGTGTTGTCGCCTCACAGCAAGAGGTTCTCCGGTACAATCCTTGGCTGGGGTGCCTCCTGTGTGGAGGCTGCATGTCCTCCCTGTGGTCACGTGGGTTTCCTCCGGGTGCTCTGGTTTCCCCCCACATCCCAAAGACATGCTGCAGGTGGATTGGACACTCTAAATTGGCCATAGGCATGAATGTGTGTGTGTGTGTGTGTGTGTGTGTGTGTGTGTGTGTGTGTGTGTGTGTGTGTGTGTGTGTGTGTGTGTGTGTGTGTGTGTGTGCGTGTGTGCCTTCTGTTGAAGGTTGGGCGCTGGGCTGGCAACTTGACACTGTAAAACTCCACTGCTAATCATAAGCAGACAGATGATCTGCTGCGGTGACCCCAATTGGGAAAAGCCAAAAGTAGAAGAAGTGCAATCTTGGACTTGGTATGTTTAAGTAAGGGGGGGTGTGAGGGGGACAGCCCCCCATAGTGGGGTTGCGGGTGTCATAGTCATCACTATGGTGGGACGATATACTGCTGTGTGTGTGTGTGTGTGTGTGTGTGTGTGTGTGTGTGTGTGTGTGTGTGTGTGTGTGTGTGTATGTATTGCTTGGCATGTTGGACAGCTAGCTATTTGCTCCGGGAAAAGTTTCGCTGATGCTTAGGTTCAGTGAAAGAAGTGTTCATTCTTTTCAGGTCGATGAATAGGTGTTCGAGTACTTGTGTTTTCGTGGAGGTGATATAGACCCAGACAGATTTATATCTATTGAAATAGATAGATATAAATGTATACAGACAGACAAGGAACACAGTGAGGCCAGGCTAGAAAGGTTTATTTTTGCTGAGAGATAAAGATGTGTTCCAAAACCTGTATTTATAAATATTTTGAAAACAAAATCCACAGAATCAGAATCACTAGTTTAGTCTAAAAGGAGGCTGGGTTTGATTACAGGCTGTATATGTTTCTTAAGAAGTCTCCAGTAAATGAGAAAGAATGGCAGGTAAACAGACTTATTTTCAAGCCATGCCTTAATAATTATTCCACAGCTCTACACTTATCCTTCTAGCAACTTCTTTCCAAATTCTGAACATCATGAAGGCAAGCAAACTGTAAAGGAATGCGCACATAAACTATATTCTGTTAAATTTTGCTGCCACCTACTGACAGCCTACTCATTCCACAAAAAAATAGCTTTAGATGTTCAAAGTCCCATAGAATTTCTACACAGTACGAGTAATAGAGTGCTCCCATCTGCTATCTACTTGCCTAAAAAACATTATTTTTTCATACAGGGTTCTCTGTTTTATGGAGAAATCATAAATAAAGTGCTGACGTTTATCTGGTTTGTCACCTACATGTCATGACTCTGCCGTTTGTTTAGTTTTATTTGTAAATTTTGATCTAGGATGCAGCCATGTTAACATCTGGCCAGTGTGTGTTAGGTTGTAGGATATAATCATGCCATAGTACATGGGATTTACCTCAGTTCATTGAAATCCCATATTATCGAATCTGACTTTGTCAAAACTCAAAATATCACACTCCCACTGCATCGAAGCAGTGGAACAATGAAGATCTTCCCAGGGTAAGTAACCGCTTATCCAGAAAGAAACAAAACCCAAATCGCACCATCCCTAACCCACCCAGGTGGTGGGCTACACCCCCCATACCCCCCAATGTGGGGGCTGCACCCTACACACCACCCTAACTAAATATATCAACTCCGAGATTGCACTACACTTGGGAAAAGGGCTAAGTTCACTGTCTCGCACAACAGGTTACTTACCCTGGAAAGATCTCCGTTGTTGTGCTGCTTTGATGAAGTCGGAGTTTGATATTTTGAGTGTCGACAAAGTGAAATTCAATAATATGGGATTTTGATGAACTGAAGTAGACCAAGTACATGGCAGCCTCTACTTGATCTTGTGTCTTATAATGCCTTTGTGCATATAAAATTCAGTACATGATAAGTCAGTGCTAAATGTCGCATAAATGCATATGATTCCAAAAGCTCTGGCAGAGTGAAGACCAAAGCAAAATCTTACCACTGAGAAGGAATGGATGCCTAGATCAAATAAATGCACTCCACTGCCAAATGCCTATAGATGCATGTCGACAAGGGCAAAGCTGCACATTTGCAACTCCTCTCTGTAACCACAACATGGCTGTAATAGAATTATATACCCTCTCCCATTGTAAAGCATAAACCTTTTCTGAAAGTACAGCGCTACAGAGTGCCTACATAACAGCATGCAATGTGCATGAAATGCATTTGAATTCACTGCATACCCTGATATTTTATAAGTTCTTACAACAGTTGGTGTGCCTTCAGTAGAGTGATCAAGCAGTGTAGCTCCAAGAAGAAGGGAGAACTGCTGCATAAACAGGGTTGGTCCCCAGACCTGTACAGATATATGAGTATCCAAATGGTCCAACAGAATGCAGATATGTGTGTGCTTCATCGTCCTACAGGCTACACCAATGAACAACAGGTTTGAGCACAACTCATGCAACATTGTTGTGTGCATCAGTGTCCACCAGTGCTGGAATTCACAGTGCAGCATGCTGCATACTGCATACTATGTATGTGATGTATAAGCAAGAAGGCTGAGACACATAACTAACATCCTGAGTAGCCAAGCAAACCGCAACCATTGTAATGCACAAACAGTGATTGTGTCTGTGTTACCATATGTCAACCTGAATTTGATCAGAACAGTCTGATGCTGTTACTCCTGCAGTTTCACATCAGATATCTCACTAAGAAGAAAGACTATACTGGTTGGACTTGTAATTGAAAACAGTTCCACACAGCTGATCTTCCTTATTAATGATACATACTGTATCATGTTACATATGTGAAACCTGTAGTTAGATAAGCTACCTCGCAAAAAGGGAAATAATAAAATGCAACTATATTGTACAATATGTACATAAAATCTTAACAACAATACTTGTGCACAACTCTTTAATTATTGCTTTTATAACACTACTGTGGGCTACCCACAGTCATACAGTAGCTTTAACATTATGCTGACAAATCACAGCAGCTCAATCTAATTCAACAAGTCAACAATTCTGTCTAATTCTTAGATAAAGGACAGATATAAATTTGCCTAGCCTGTGTTTGTCAAGTCATCTCTGTTCCAAAGTATGTACTCTGAGTATATAATGTCATCTCTTATGATCTGCACCTTGTGACATCGTTAAATATTGAGAATGTTCTTTTTTCAGCTTGTTATCTCTGTCCACATATTTACACTCTGTATGTGATGAATTTTTACTTGGTTAATGTGCTCTTCTATATTAAGTTTTGAAAGAACTTTATTATTTAATTGTAACTGTATTATATCAGTGTGGAGCTTTCTCCCAGGGCCTTCACTGAAAATGGGATATTATCCAAGTAGGTCTTTCCCACTAAACAAATATCAAATAAATAAAAAATCTGGGGCAGCCTCCACAGCACACTAGTTGTTTATCATATGCCCCATCAGTTTTCTTCTTAATTCAGGGACTGGTACAGCATCACCTGTGCTAAACAGACAACTTGATTCACAGTTAGAAATACCCTTAATATGACAGGTAGCATCCCTTACCTGAAATGTGGACCCCTCATAAATAAACACAATATGAGCAGGCTCCACATTTGATCATACCAGACCTTCCACTTAGTCAACCTGTTTTTTTTTCTGTTCCAAAAATGCTTTCAGGTTCTGGCCCCTCAGATATACTAATGGAGGAATCTCCTGGATTTTGTCATGTATTTCCACATCATCATATAACAATGTCCAGTTCTTATTAAAAATGGACCTCAGGACATGGCTTTTGGCATTAAAAGTTGTCACAAAACTTGTGCCAAACTCTTTTGATTAGTGCCTCACAGAGGGTTCAAAATTGGGAGTCGCTATCGCAGCTGCCTCAACTTAATGTTGACTTCCTTCCTTAAAGAGGATAACCTTGAAATGGCCACTTGATCTTTTTGACATCACCCCCTCCATCAAATCCTGAACCAGCGATTCTGGATAGTCTCTTCTGAGAAACATCATATGAAGGTTAACACATTCTTGATGAAATTCAGAATACAAGGAAATCATTCTGGCTGCTCGGAGTAGTTGCACTTTCACTACAGATCTCTTCTGGTGAAAAGGGTGGGAGCATGAAAATGTAGAAAAGTGTTGGAATACATTCATTCTCTATAAATTTTAGAAGTATATTTCTGCACTTCATTGTCCTTTTCTAATAAAACATCCAAATAGGAAAGTCTTCCAAGATGATAATCAGATGTGAATTTCAAGAAGGAGGTAGTGTTGCTAATGTATTGGACAAACTGATGGATACCTCCCTCACCTCCTTTCCATATGATAAATATATCATCCAAAAAGCAGACATAAGTTCTCATATTCATCCTGATGGAGGGAATGTCTAGTACAAATCTATGCTCCCACATGGCCATGACAATGTTGGCAAAGATGCCCCCACAAGGGGAACTTACCATCCCTGACTTCTGTAGGAAATATTTCCCATCAAAATAAATGTAGTTGTTATGTAAAACTAACTCGAACAATTCCTCGTAAAGATTAATCTGTTCTTGTGGGAGACGTTTGTCTAGGAGAAAGTCAGCCACCCATTCTATTCCTGTATCTTGAGGAATCACAGACTATAAGTCCTTCACATCAATTGTGAGCAGAAAATCATTTACATCAAAATCCACCCCATTGATAATTTCCAGGAAGGACCATGAATCCTTACAAATCTGTGACTCTGCAGATAGAAGGGGGTTTAAATTTAATGTCAAGAAACGTAGCACATGCATATGTAATTGAATTCCTTCCATCAACGATGGGTCTCATCAGTGGAGTATTCAGATCTTTATAAATCCTGGGAACTCCAAATATAATTGGTTTTACTGGGGTAGCCATATTCAAGTAGTTGAAACTTTCCATGTCAACTCTGCCTTCTATAAACGTATCGTCTAGGGTACTTCTTATTTTGTGATAAGCTCCATTCAACTGATTTAATGTCACTTCCTCACATGTGTCAGTGTTCAAGATTTTGTACATTCATTCATTATAATCATGCCAGTCCATAATTACCAATCCACCCCCCTTATCAGATTTCATCACCCTTATATTTTAACACCTCAAATCTTCCAGAATGGAATATTCTTCTTCCTTCATATTGTTTTCTTCCTTTTTTCTGGCACCCAACATTGTTCTTATATCAAGATCACAAATCTTTCCAAATAGTCGAAGTGTTGGATGCAGGGGGGCTGGTTATATGTACTGGCTACTTTCAAGTCCAGTTACCTGCTGAAGTTCGCTCCAAATAATATCTTCAAATTCAACTTCCCCAGAAAACATTTAATATCTATCAGTGTGCTAGCCAAGTTAGCCCTTGAGGATGGCACAAATGTCAACCCTTTACTTAAAAAGTTGGCCACCTTTTGATCCAGCGGGGTATTAGAAAAATTGTAAATCTTGAAATCACCATCTTCATTCATAACAATGTTATAAAGTGTAGCCAATTCTGTCTCACTACTATTATTGATGTCTACTGCCTCCTCCTCCTCCATACTTAAGTTTGCTCTTAGGGTCCCTGCTAATAGTACCTGTTGTGATTGGTACATGGAAAATTCCTCCCTCTCCATTTATTCTGTAATGGGGGATTGTGAAAAACCTGATTTTTATTTGTCTTCCCCGTCCATTATTCCTTTGCCTAATTCTCTCAGAATGCCTTAGTGTAGGGGGCAAACAGTTAGGTAGAGGAGTCTCCTGCTCCACCTCACTGGGTCTTGTTATATTATTAGATCCATTTAAGGTTACCATGATTGTTTACATGTAAAAGAGGATAAAAAAATATTATTTTGTCCTGTTAGGGCTGAAGAGCAAAAAAAAAAAAAAAAGTCCGTGTTTGGGGATTTTTGATTGGCCCGTATGCCGGTATACGAGCCAATCAAAACCTCGAACAGCGGACCCTCTTCTGTTCAATGTGGAACATCACGCAATTCCACACTGAACAGAGCTCCATTTTTTGAATGGCTCATATACCGATATACGAGCCAATCAAAACCTCACACAGCGGACCCTCTTCTGTTCAATGCGGAACATCAAGCGGTCCCGCATTGAACGGAGCTCTGCTTTTTGATTGGCTCGTATACTGGTATACGAGCCAATCAAAAACGTGCACAGCAGATCCTCTTCTGTTCAATGCAGAACATAAAGCTGCTCTGCATTGAACAGAGCTCTGCTTTTTGACTGGCTCGTATACTGGTATATGAGCCAATCAAAAACGTGCACAGTGGCCCCTCTTCTGTTCAATGCGGAACATCAGGTAGTTCCGCAGTGAAGAGAGCTCCACTTTTGATTGGCTCGTATAAAAGTATATGAGCCAATCAAAAAAAAATAAATAAATAAAACAAAGCGGAGGAAAGACTCTGAAATAGGGATGTCTGTTTTTTGAAAATTCTGCGATTTGTCCTGGTTTAAAACCCAGACAAATCACAGAATTTTCATTCAGAATTTCACCATAGACAGGAGCCCAAAAAAGAGGACGTGTCCGGGGAAACCCGAACGTATGGTAACCTTAGATCCATTGGACTCTCCCCCATCATAATCACATACATTCTCATGAGAGTTACCATGATTTTGTTGGCCCCGCATCTCAAATCTCCTTCCCCAAGCTTGTGATTTAGGTAGACTGGGGTATGCCTTCCTCTCTGCATATGCTTTCTCATCCCATTCCAGTTTTTAAGTGTTTTTCTGTTTTAATTTATTGAGTTGTTGTTCAATACTCAAATAAATTATTTTATGTTCAGAAACATATCTATATGTGCCATCCTATTTAATAGTATTTTCTAACCATTGCACTTCAGCAGTCAATGACTCAATCAATTCAGAATTATGTCTCATCAATACTTCTAAATACTCACAACTATGTCTATCAAATAATACAAGCAAGTCCTGGTGTAAAGGAGAGTTTTCTATGAGGCCATTCGGGTACCGCCACAGCTGCATCCCCTTAGGTACCCATTTATTTTTGACACATTCCCTAAAGTAAGCATTTTCTAATTGTAATTTTTTTACACTTAAAAAGTTTGTAATCCAGTTCATCCAACTTTTCTTGTAATGTGCCACTCATTTGGTTAGGCTGAGTCATTCACATATTTAAATCTAAATCTTTATTAACCCAGACTTTTAAATTAGGTAATAGTAAACTACCAACATTTATTTTCATTTCTACATGTGAGTTCATTCCTTGTCCACCATTACCATCCCAAATGTTACAAAAACATGGTAGAGCCAGCAAACAGTGGATCAAAATCCGTTTATTGAAAGAAGGAGGAAAAAAACATACCAGTTTTAGCCCTTAGGCCTTCTTCAGTGTTTGTAATGTTTCTGCAAATATGGGGGGGATGAAAGCTGGAGGCATGGAGTAGGGAGTTGCATTGGGGATATTTATGATATTTTTCTGTTGTTAATGTATGGTCTACATTTCTTGTTACTAAGATATCTAGAAAGGTAATCTGATTAGTCTCATAAGTTATTGTGAATTCAATATCCCATTTGTTTTCATTCAAATAAGTCACAAACTCCTTAAGATATACAATGTCAGATCTCCATACCATCTAGCAATCATCCAAATATCTCCTCCATATATTGATTTCATGAATGTAGATGTTGTGAGCTTTGTCATAAATGATTTGGTCTTCAATGTAGGCCATAAAAAGCTCTGCGTATATAGGAGCAAATGAGGCCCCCATGGCTGTGCCTTTGGTCTGTAAATAGCATTCGTTGGCATAGAATATCACATTGTTGGTTAATACATGTTCCGCCATGCATAGTAGCAGTGTATTGAAACCTGGGGGGTATAATTCTACTTTGTTAACCAATATTCCAAAGCATCTAGGCCAGCCCAATGGCGGATGTTGGTATATAATGCAGAAACATCCAAAGTGCACAAAAACCACCCTTCCTCAAGCTGCATATCTGTTATTATCCCAGAGGAATTCAGTTGTATCTTGTATTCTTACTATAACACATTGGAGTAAGGGCTTCAGATGTAATGTGAGAAATTGAGATAATGGTTCTGTAATAGAACCTCTGCCCGAGACTATCGGTCGACCAGGTGGATGGTTTGGGTCCTTATGAATCTTAGGGAGGAAGTAGATGTATTGGTTATAGGGATCTATAACTGTAAGATGATGTTGAATATCTTGTGTTATAATGCCTTCCTCCCTAGCTAGTTGTAAGAATTCATCTATTTTCTTTTTGAATCCTAGTGTAGGATCAATCACCATATGTTTATAGTATCTACTGTCTGATAGTTGTCGCATTGCTTCAAAATTATATGCTGACCAATCCTGTACTACAATGGCACCCCCCTTGTCTGCTGTTAATATTACTAGTTTCTTGTAGTTAGCCATTTCCACAATAGTGTCCATCTCCTTCCTGGACACATTATTCTGTTTGACATGCGAATCCTTGAAATTAAAATGTAAATCTTTTTGAGTAGAATTATAGAACATGGATACAATCGGATGCATGGGTGGCATAAATGTTGATTTATGATATCTGAATCTAGCATCATTATCTAAATTGCCTTCTGTCTGAAAAAAAAACAGTTTCAGGTTAATTAATCTGCAAAACATAAAGATATCATTAGCAAATGAACCTTCAGAAATAAAGAAACCAGGAATAAAATTAAGTCCTTGGAACATCTTAGTGATATTAGGACTTGTAAACCTACGAATGCACTGTACAAACATACAATTAAACACCCAAATCCCAAGTTCAGATTTACTGTGATTGATATTATACAACAAAAAACAGTTATGGATTATTAAATTAGGTGCACTTTTTTCCCCTGGGTTGAATGAATACATATAAAAATAAAAATAAAAATGTTTAAATGTATGCAATTCTGCTTTTGGACTGCAGGTGGTGCTGGACCACACTCTCTCTCTCTAGATATATATATATATATATATATATATATATATATATATATATATATATATATATATATATACATATATATGTTGTGAATTTTGTAACAGTTACAAACACTGAGGAAGGCCTAAGGGGCGAAACTGGTATGTTTTTTTTTCCTCCTTCCTTCAATAAACGGATTTTGGTCCACTGTTTGCTGGCTCTACCATGTTTTTGTAAATCCTTGATGCCTTTGAGCTGTGCAGTAGCCGTACGTGCAGAGGTCTGATTGCACTCATCCCAAATGTTTCCCATAACAGGGTGAGTTGTGGAGGGAGTATTTCAAACCATATTAGCTCCACCCTCAGTAGAACCAATATTTATATTAACATGTTCATTCTTATGAAACCCAGAATCATGTTGTTGTGTGTTAGGGGGACCATTTTTATTAAATACAGAGTAAAAAAGGTTCTTACTGTTTTGTTGGTGCAGTTGGCCCGGAGGTATCTCAGTTGCAGTAGAATTCAATAACTGTGTCAAAGCATCCACTCTCTGTGTCAGCTGCTGCAACAATAAAGTCAGATTCCCAATCGATCGGTTTACATCCTGAATACCCATAATGTCCTCTCGTTGTGTTGTTAAATCTTGAGAGAACAAGGGTTGAGAAGTTACCAAGCCCTCCATTTCCATAACAGATTACAAAAAAAAACAAATTTTGATTTCATGACACAAACTACAAAATAATCCAAAATGCTGCTACAGGTCTGGAAAGCAATGACATTCAGCAGAAAAGCTAATCAGTCCTTTGATAAACTTTATTTCAATAAAAATAAATAAGCACTTTCATTCACTTAAACCATATGTGAACTTTTTCAGACTCTTCACCCACAGTAACAGTTCTGTTTAAAAAGTACAATGATGCAATCATTACATCACTGCCCATAGCCGGCATAACTCGGCAGCCGCCTAGGGTGCTGCTCTAGCAGGGGCACTTTGCCGGTATTTATTTGGTGTAGGTAGACCAGGATGGGGGTACTGGGTGGTGTGGGGGGAGCAACATAGAGTCCTTTTGCTTAGGGCACCAGTTGACCTAAGGCCGCTCCCTGCCTCAAATGTCTTAAAGGTACAGCCACCCTTTTCTTTAAAACATTTTTTTAAAACCATTTTAAATATTAAACAAAGACCAAACTACCTTATTATTAATTTAAACATAAGTGGACAAATAGCTAGGTGGTAAAACCTGTAAAATATAACTATCAAAAAGGTATTGCTTCAATGCAAATAAAAGATTACTTGCTAGTGAAGCTACAGTTTCAAGGGGAGGGGAACAACAGTTCAGGAATTAATCCATTTCAAAGTACTTTTGAGGTTGCTAATTTCATTGAGACCAAGGTGGGCCTCAGTATTTAGTTCAAGTTGCCATTTCAGTTCTTTAAATTTAAGTAACCCTTCCCTGTCTCCAAAAAATGAGTCTAATTGCTCTAGGACAAAAAACTTGACACCTGAGTGAAGGCATTTTAAACTGTGCCTGTCCAAGGCATTCTTATCATCCTGCTTACGAATAGCCGCACTGTGCTCTTCGATGCGGCTTGAAAGTTTCCTTGTGGTTTTGCAACATAGAAACAAGGACAGGAATTGCATACTGCAGCATAAATCACAAAACAGCTATTACAGTTATAATGATTAGCAAAACTGATCTTTTTACTATGTGCAAAAATATATTCCTGTCCATGTAAAATGGAATTGCCTGACATGCAGTTGTTACAAGCATACATGCCTGGAGGAAGAGTAGTGGTATCGAGATATATGGTAGACAAATAGAGTCTACAGCACTTCCATGAAAACACAAGTACTCAAACATCTATTCATCAACCCCAATACAGCAAACAGCTGTTTATCATGCGTTCACATCAGCGAACCTTTTTCCCAGGGCAAATAGATATCTGTCCAACATCCAAAAATTACCCATTTGTCCACTGTAGTGTAATCTTGGACTTGGTGGACGACCACAGTGGTGCAGCAGTTAGTGTTGTCACCTCACAGCAAGAGGTTCTCCGGTACGATCCTTGGCTGGGGTGCCTCCTGTGTGGAGGCTGCATGTCCTCCCTGTGGTCATGTGGGTTTCCTCCGGGTGCTCTGGTTACCCCCCACATCCCAAAGACATGCTGTAGGTGGACTGGACACTCTAAATTGGCCATAGGCATGAATGTGTGTTGGTGTGTGTGTGTGTGTGTGTGTGTGTGTGTGTGTGTGTGTGTGTGTGTGTGTGTGTGTGTGTGTGTGTGTGTGTGTGTGTGTGTGCGTGTGTGTGCCTTCTGTTGAAGGTTGGGCGCTGGGCTGGCAACTTGACACTGTAAAACTCCACTGCTAATCATAAGCAGACAGATGATCTGCTGCGGTGACCCCAATTGGGAAAAGCCAAAAGTAGAAGAAGTGCAATCTTGGACTTGGTATGTTTAAGTAAGGGGGGGTGTGAGGGGGACAGCCCCCCATAGTGGGGTTGTGGGTGTCATAGCCATCACTATGGTGGGACGATATACTGCTGTGTGTGTGTGTGTGTGTGTGTGTGTGTGTGTGTGTGTGTGTGTGTGTGTGTGTGTATGTATTGCTTGGCATGTTGGACAGCTAGCTATTTGCTCCGGGAAAAGTTTCGCTGATGCTTAGGTTCAGTGAAAGAAGTGTTCATTCTTTTCAGGTCGATGAATAGGTGTTCGAGTACTTGTGTTTTCGTGGAGGTGATATAGACCCAGACAGATTTTTATCTATTGAAATAGATAGATATAAATGTATACAGACAGACAAGGAACACAGTGAGGTCAGGCTAGAAAGGTTTATTTTTGCTGAGAGATAAAGATGTGTTCCAAAACCTGTATTTATAAATATTTTGAAAACAAAATCCACAGAATCAGAATCACTAGTTTAGTCTAAAAGGAGGCTGGGTTTGATTACAGGCTGTATATGTTTCTTAAGAAGTCTCCAGTAAATGAGAAAGAATGGCAGGTAAACAGACTTATTTTCAAGCCATGCCTTAATAATTATTCCACAGCTCTACACTTATCCTTCTAACAACTTCTTTCCAAATTCTGAACATCATGAAGGCAAGCAAACTGTAAAGGAATGCGCACATAAACTATATTCTGTTAAATTTTGCTGCCACCTACTGACAACCTACTCATTCAACAAAAAAATAGCTTTAGATGTTCAAAGTCCCATAGAATTTCTACACAGGACGAGTAATTGAGTGCTCCCATCTGCTATCTACTCCACCACTTCGTACATTACTCATAATTGACTGTGACACAAGAGCAAGTGTGAGGCACTAAATCACTCTGAGAGGCTTTAATATCCAGGTGTTTTCAACTACATTTTCTCCTGTGTTTTCATTTATAATACTTCCAGTTCTTTGCAAATAGTCTTTTCTGTATAATGATTGTTGTAACCTAGGTGTAGTTCAAAATGGATTAAAAATCTCAAGATTTAGATTTCAGTGCAGGTAATGTATGAATATTTTTAAAATTCTATATCAACATGCCTAAAAAACATTATTTTTTCATACAGGGTTCTCTGTTTTATGGAGAAATCATAAATAAAGTGCTGACGTTTATCTGGTTTGCCACCTACATGTCATGACTCTGCCGTTTGTTTAGTTTTATTTGTAAATTTTGATCTAGGATGCAGCGTTGTTAACATCTGGCCAGAGTGTGTTAAGTTGTAGGATATAATCATGCCAGAGTACATGGGATTTACCTCAGTTCATTGAAATCCCATATTATCGAATCTGACTTTGTCAACACTCAAAATATCACACTCCCACTGCATCGAAGCAGTGGAACAATGAAGATCTTCCCAGGGTAAGTAACCGCTTATCTAGAAAGAAACAAAACCCAAATCGCACCATCCCTAACCCACCCAGGTGGTGGGCTACACCCCCCACACCCCCCAATGTGGGGGCTGCACCCTACACACCACCCTAACTAAATATATCAACTCCGAGATTGCACTACACTTGGGAAAAGGGCTAAGTTCACTGTCTCGCACAACAGGTTACTTACCATGGAAAGATCTTCGTTGTTGTGCTGCTTTGATGAAGTCGGAGTTTGATATTTTGAGTGTCGACAAAGTGAAATTCAATAATATGGGATTTTGATGAACTGAAGTAGACCCAGTACATGACAGCCTCTGCTTGATCTTGTGTCTTATAATGCCTTTGTGCATATAAAATTCAGTACATGATAAGTCAGTGCTAAATGTCGCATAAATGCATATGATTCCAAAAGCTCTGGCAGAGTGAAGACCAAAGCAAAATCTTACCACTGAGAAGGAATGGATGCCTAGATCAAATAAATGCACTCCACTGCCAAATGCCTATAGATGCATGTCGACAAGGGCAAAGCTGCACATTTGCGACTCCTCTCTGTAACCACAACTTGGCTGTAATAGAATTATATACCCTCTCCCATTGTAAAGCATAAACCTTTTCTGAAAGTACAGCGCTACAGAGTGCCTACATAACAGCATGCAATGTGCATGAAATGCATTTGAATTCACTGCATACCCTGATATTTCATAAGTTCTTACAACAGTTGGTGTGCCTTCAGTAGAGTGATCAAGCAGTGTACCTCCAAGAAGAAGGGAGAACTGCTGCATAAACAGGGTTGGTCCCCAGACCTGTACAGATACATGAGTATCCAAATGGTCCAACAGAATGCAGATATGTGTGTGCTTCATCATCCTACAGGCTACACCAATGAACAACAGGTTTGAGCACAACTCATGCAACGTTGTTGTGTGCAGCAGTGTCCACCAGTGCTGGAATTCACAGTGCAGCATACTGCATACTGCATACTATGTATGTGATGTATAAGCAAGAAGGCTGAGACACATAACTAACATCCTGAGTAGCCAAGCAAACAGCAACCATTGTAATGCACAAACAGTGATTGTGTCTGTGTTACCATATGTCAACCTGAATCTGATCAGAACAGTCTGATGCTGTTACTCCTGCAGTTTCACATCAGATATCTCACTAAGAAGAAAGACTATACTGGTTGGACTTGTAATTGAAAACAGTTCCACACAGCTGATCTTCCTTATTAATGATACATACTGTATCATGTTACATATGTGAAACCTGTAGTTAGATAAGCTACCTTGCAAAAAGGGAAATAATAAAATGCAACTATATTGTACAATATGTACATAAAATCTTAACAGCAATACTTGTGCACAACTCTTTAATTATTGCCTTTATAACACTACTGTGGGCTACCCACAGTCATACAGTAGCTTTAACATTATGCTGACAAATCACAGCAGCTCAATCTAATTCAACAAGTCAACAATTCTGTCTAATTCTTAGATAAAGGACAGATATAAATTTGCCTAGCCTGTGTTTGTCAAGTCATCTCTGTTCCAAAGTATGTACTCTGAGTATATAATGTCATCTCTTATGATCTGCACCTTGTGACATCGTTAAATATTGAGAATGTTCTTTTTTCAGCTTGTTATCTCTGTCCACATATTTACACTCTGTATGTGATGAATTTTTACTTGGTTAATGTGCTCTTCTATATTAAGTTTTGAAAGAACTTTATTATTTAATTGTAACCGTATTATATCAATGTGGAGCTTTTCTCCCAGGGCCTTCACTGAAAATGGGATATTATCCCAGTAGGTCTTTCCCACTAAACAAATATCAAATAAATAAAACATTTGGGGCAGCCTCCACAGCACACTAGTTGTTTATCATATGCCCCAACAGTTTTCTCCTTAATTCAGGGACTGGTACAGCATCACCTGTGCTAAACAGACAACTTGATTCACAGTTAGAAATACCCTTAATATGACAGGTAGCATCCCTTACCTGAAATGTGGACCCCTCATAAATAAACACAATATGAGCAGGCTCCACGTTTTATCATACCAGACCTTCCACTTAGTCAACCTGTTTTTTTTTCTGTTCCAAAAATGCTTTCAGGTTCTGGCCCCTCAGATATACTAATGGAGGAATCTCCTGCATTTTGTCATGTATTTCCACATCATCATATAACAATGTCCAGTTCTTATTAAAAATGGACCTGAGGACATGGCTTTTGGCATTAAAAGTTGTCTTTTGCGCCAAACTCTTTTGATTAGTGCCTCACAGAGGGTTCATAATTGGGAGTCGCTATCGCAGCTGCCTCAAATTAATGTTGACTTCCTTCCTTAAAGAGGATAACCTTGAAATGGTCAATTGATCTTTTTGACATCACCCCCTCCATCAAATCCTGAACCAGCAATTCTGGATAGTCTCTTCTGAGAAACATCATATGAAGGTTAGCACATTCTTGATGAAATTCAGAATACAAGGAAATCATTCTGGCTGCTCGGAGTAGTTGCACTTTCACTACAGATCTCTTCTGGTGAAAAGGGTGGGAGCATGAAAATGTAGAAAAGTGTTGGAATACATGCATTCTCTATAAATTTTAGAAGTATATTTCTGCACTTCATTGTCCTTTTCTAATAAAACATCCAAACAGGAAAGTCTTCCAAGATGATAATCAGATGTGAATTTCAAGAAGGAGGTAGTGTTGCTAATGTATTGGACAAACTGATGGATACCTCCCTCATCTCCTTTCCATATGATAAATATATCATCCAAAAAGCAGACATAAGTTCTCATATTCATCCTGATGGAGGGAATGTCTAGTACAAATCTATGCTCCCACACGGCCATGACAATGTTGGCAAAGATGTCCCCACAAGGGGAACTTACCATCCCTGACTTCTGTAGGAAATATTTCCCATCAAAATAAATGTAGTTGTTATGTAAAACTAACTCAAACAGTTCCTCGTAAAGATTAATCTGTTCTTGTGGGGGACATTTGTCCAGGAGAAAGTCAGCCACCCATTCAATTCCTGTATCTTGAGGAATCACAGAATATAAGTCCTTCACATCAATTGTGAGCAGAAAATCATTTACATCAAAATCCACCCCATTGATAATTTCCAGGAAGGACCATGAATCCTTACAAATCTGTGACTCTGCAGATAGAAAGGGGTTTCAATTTAATGTCAAGAAACTTAGCACATGCATATGTAATTGAATTCCTTCCATCAACGATGGGTCTCATCAGTGGAGTATTCAGATCTTTATAAATCCTGGGAACTCCAAATATAATTGGTTTTACTGGGGTAGACATATTCAAGTAGTTGAAACTTTCCATGTCAACTCTGCCTTCTATAAACATATCCTCTAGGGTACTTCTTATTTTGTGATAAGCTCCATTCAACTGATTTAATGTCACTTCCTCACATGTGTCAGTGTTCAAGATTTTGTACATTCATTCATTATAATCATGCCAGTCCATAATTACCAATCCACCCCCCTTATCAGGTTTCATCACCCTTATATTTTGACACCTCAAATCTTCCAGAATGGAATATTCTTCTTCCTTCATATTGTTTTCTTCCTTTTTTCCGGCACCCAACATTATTCTTATATCAAGATCACAAATCTTTTCAAATAGTAGAAGTGTTGGATGGAGGGGGGCTGGTTATATGTACTGGCTACTTTCAAGTCCAGTTACCTGCTGAAGTTTTCTCCAAATAATATCTTCAAATTCAACTTCTTCAGAAAACGTTTAATATCTATCAGTGTGCTAGCCAAGTTAGCCCTTGAGGATGGCACAAATGTCAACCCTTTACTTAAAAAGTTGGCCACCTTTTGACCCAGCGGGGTATTAGAAAAATTGTAAATCTTGAAATCACCATCTTCATTCATAACAATGTTATAAAGTGTAGCCAATTCTGTCTCACTACTATTATTGATGTCTACTGCCTCCTCCTCCATACTTAAGTTTGCTCTTAGGGTCCCTGCTAATAGTACCTGTTGTGATTGGTACATGGAAAATTCCTCCCTCTCCATTGATTCTGTAATGGGGGATTGTGAAAAACCTGATTTTTATTTGTCTGCCCCGTCCATTATTCCTTTGTCTAATTCTCTCAGAATGCCTTAGTGTAGGGGGCAAGCAGTTAGGTAGAGGAGTCTCCTGCTCCACCTCACTGGGTCTTGCTATATTATTAGATCCATTTAAGGTTACCATGATTGTTTGCATGTAAAAGAGGATGAAAAAATATTATTTTGTCCTGTTAGGGCTGAAGAGCAAAAAAAAAAAAAAAGTCCGTGTTTGGGGATTTTTGATTGGCCCGTATGCCGGTATATGAGCCAATCAAAACCTCAAACGGCGGACCCTCTTCTGTTAAATGTGGAACATCAAGCAGTTCCACATTGAACAGAGCTCCATTTTTTGAATGGCTCATATACCAATATACGAGCCAATCAAAACCTCGCACAGCGGACCCTCTTCTCTTCAATGCGGAACATCAAGCAGTCCCGCATTGAACACAGCACCGCTTTTTGATTGGCTTGTATACTGGTATACGAGCCAATCAAAAACGTGCACAGCAGATCCTGTTCTGTTCAATGCAGAACATAAAGCTGCTCCGCATTGAACAGAGCTCTGCTTTTTGACTGGCTCATATACTGGTATATGAGCCAATCAGAAATGTGCACAGTGGCCCCTCTTTTGTTCAATGCGGAACATCAAGTAGTTCCGCAGTGAACAGAGCTCCATTTTTGATTGGCTAGTATAAAAGTATATGAGCCAATCAAAAAAAAAAAAAAACAAAGCGGAGGAAAGACTCTGAAATACGGATGTCTGTTTTTTGAAAATTCTGCGATTTGTCCTGGTTTAAAATCCAGACAAATCACAGAATTTTCATTCAGAATTTCGCCATAGACAGGAGCCCAAAAAAGAGGACGTGTCCGGGGAAACCCGAACGTATGGTAACCTTAGATCCATTGGACTCTCCCCCATCATAATCACATACATTCTCATGAGAGTTACCATGATTTTGTTGGCCCCGCATCTCAAATCTCCTTCCCCAAGCTTGTGATTTAGGTAGACTGGGGTATGCCTTCCTCTCTGCATATGCTTTCTCATCCCATTCCAGTTTTTAAGTGTTTTTCTGTTTTAATTTATTGAGTTGTTGTTCAATACTCAAATAAATTCTTTTATGTTCAGAAACATATCTATATGTACCATCCTGTTTAATAGTATTTTCTAACCATTGCACTTCAGCAGTCAATGACTCAATCAATTCAGAATTATGTCTCATCAATACTTCTAAATACTCAAAACTATGTCTATCAAATAATACAAGCAAGTCCTGGTGTAAAGGAGAGTTTTCTATTAGGCCATTTGGGTACCGCCACAGCTGCATCCCCTTAGGTACCCATTTATTTTTGACGCATTCCCTAAAGTAAGCATTTTCTAATTGTATTTTTTTACACTTAAAAAGTTTGTAATCCAGTTCATCCAACTTTTCTTGTAATGTGCCACTCATTTGGTTAGGCTGAGTCATTCACATATTTAAATCTAAATCTTTATTAACCCAGTCTTTTAAATTAGGTAATAGTAAACTACCAACATTTATTTCCATTTCTACATGTGAGTTCATTCCTTGTCCACCATTACCATCCCAAATGTTACAAAAACATGGTAGAGCCAGCAAACAGTGGACCAAAATCCGTTTATTGAAGGAAGGAGGAAAAAAACATACCAGTTTCGGCCCTTAGGCCTTCTTCAGTGTTTGTAATGTTTCTGCAAATATGGGGGGGATGAAAGCTGGAGGCATGGAGTAGGGAGTTGCATTGGGGATATTTATGATAGATTTCTGTTGTTAATGTATGGTCTACATTTCTTGTTACTAAGATATCTAGAAAGGTAATCTTATTCGTCTCATAAGTTATTGTGAATTCAATACCCCATTTGTTTTCATTCAAATAAGTCACAAACTCCTTAAGATATACGATGTCAGATCTCCATACCATCCAGCAATCATCCAAATATCTCCTCCATATATTGATTTCATGAATGTAGATGTTGTGAGCTTTGTCATAAATGATTTGGTCTTCAATGTAGGCCATAAAAAGCTCTGCGTATATAGGAGCAAATGAGGCCCCCATGGCCATGCCTTTGGTCTGTAAATAGCATTCGTTGGCATAGAATATCACATTTTTGGTTAACACATGTTCTGCCATGCATAGTAGCAGTGTATTGAAACCTGGGGGGTATAATTCTACTTTGTTAACCAATATTCCAAAGCATCTAGGCCAGCCCAATGGCGGACGTTGGTATATAATGCAGAAACATCCAAAGTGCACAAAAAACACCCTTCCTCAAGCTGCATATCTGTTATTATCCGGAGGAATTCAGTCGTATCTTGTATTCTTGCTCTAACACATTGGAGCAAGGGCTTCAGATGTAATGTGAGAAATTGAGATAATGGTTCTGTAATAGAACCTCTGCCCGAGACTATCGGTCGACCAGGTGGATGGTTTGGGTCCTTATGAATCTTAGGGAGGAAGTAGATGTATTGGTTATAGGGATCTATAACTGTAAGATGATGTTGAATATCTTGTGTTATAATGCCTTCCTCCCTAGCTAGTTGTAAGAATTCATCTATTTTCTTTTTGAATCCTAGTGTAGGATCAATCACCATATGTGTATAGTATCTACTGTCTGATAGTTGTCGCATTGCTTCAAAATTATATGCTGACCAATCCTGTACTACAATGGCACCCCCCTTGTCTGCTGTTAATATTACTAGTTTCTTGTTGTTAGCCATTTCCACAATAGTGTCCATCTCCTTCCTGGACACATTATTCTGTTTGACGTGCGAATCCTTGAAATTAAAATGTAAATCTTTTTGAGTAGAATTATAGAACATGGATACAATCGGATGCATGGGTGGCATAAATGTTGATTTATGATATCTGAATCTAGCATCATTATCTAAATTGCCTTCTGTCTGAAAAAAAACAGTTTCAGGTTAATTAATCTGCAATACTTAAAGATATCATTAGCAAATGAATCTTCAGAAATAAAGAAACCAGGAATAAAATTAAGTCCTTGGAACATCTTAGTGACATTAGGACTTGTAAACCTACGAATGCACTGTACAAACATACAATTAAACACCCAAATCCCAAGTTCAGATTTACTGTGATTGATATTATACAACGGAATACAGCTAATAAATCTGGTTGGCATGCAATATTAAACAAAAAGGAAAAGAAATGGATTATTAAATTAGGTGCACTTTTTCCCCTGGGTTGAATGAATACATATAAAAATAAAAATGAATGTTTAAATGTATGCAATTCTGCTTTTGGACTGCAGGTGGCGCTGGACCACTATATATATATATATATATATATATATATATATATATATATATATATATATATATATATGTGTTGTGAATTTTGTAACAGTTACAAACACTGAGGAAGGCCTAAGGGCCGAAACCGGTATGTTTTTTTTTTCCTCCTTCCTTCAATAAACGGATTTTGGTCCTCTGTTTGCTGGCTCTACCATGTTTTTGTAATTCCTTGATGCCTTTGAGCTGTGCAGTAGCCGTACGTGCAGAGGTCTGATTGCACTCATCCCAAATGTTTCCCATAACAGGGTGAGTTGTGGAGGGAGTATTTCAAACCATATTAGCTCCACCCTCAGTAGAACCAATAATTCTATTAACATGTTCATTCTTATGAAACCCAGAATCATGTTGTTGTATGTTAGGGGGACCATTTTTATTAAATACAGGGTAAAAAAGGTTCTTACTGTTTTGTTGGTGCAGTTGGCCCGGAGGTATCTCAGTTCCAGTAGAATTCAATAACTGTGTCAAAGCATCCACTCTCTGTGTCAGCTGCTGCAACAATAAAGTCAGATTCCCAGTCGATCGGTTTACATCCTGAATACCCATAATGACTTCTCGTTGTGTTGTTAAATCTTGAGAGAACAAGGGTTGAGAAGTTACCAAGCCCTCCATTTCCATAACAGATCACAAAAAAACACAAATTTTGATTTCACGACACAAACTACAAAATAATCCAAAATGCTGCTACAGGTCTGGAAAGCAATGACATTCAGCAGAAAAGCTAATCAGTCCTTCGATAAACTTTATTTCAATAAAAATAAATAAGCACTTTCATTCACTTAAACCATATGTGAACTTTTTCAGACTCTTCACCCACAGTAACAGTTCTGTTTAAAAAGACTCAAGTACAATGATGCAATCATTACATCACTGCCCATAGCCGGCTAACTAGGCGGCCGCCGAGGGTGCTGCTCTAGCAGGGGCACTTTGCCGGTATTTATTTGTTGTAGGTAGACCAGGATGGAGGCACTTGGTGGTGTGGGGGGGAGCACCGCAGAGTCCTTTTGCCTAGGGCACCAGTTGACCTAAGGCCGCTCCCTGCCTCAAATGTCTTAAAGGTACAGCCACCCTTTTCTTTAAAACATTTTTTTAAAACCATTTTAAATATTAAACAAAGACAGGTACAAGACCAAACTACCTTATTATTTAAATAACTTGTTTTAACCCCAAAGGTAGTTAACACTTACTTAAAATATTACCTATCTAGGCAAAGATTTTAATTCTAAAATAGGTTTCATACTGCAGCAGTCATTCAACCCTTAACACAAGGACAGGAAGGTAACCAGGCAAATCTGTAGAAACCCCAGATACCCAGGACTCACCAAAAATGTGGTGTGAGACAGAGAGAAAGGAGAGACAGACAGAGATAGGGAGAGAAAAAGTCTGTCAAAATTATGAGTCATCGCCATTTCATAGGTGTTCACTAGGCTAATGACTCCAGGGGGCCTTTTATGTCTAGCCATGCTTTCCAAGGGTAAGAATCAAACCCTATACCTTCTGTCTCCAAGGCAAATTATGAGTCATCTTTATTTCATAGCTGTTCACTAGGCTAATGACTCCAGGGGGTCTTTTAAGTCTAGCCATGCTTTCCAAGGGTAAGAATCAAACCCTATACCTTCTATCTCCAAGGTAAACACTGTTACTACGATGCCAATCCCCAATTGCCCATAAACACTTGACATTTAGATTTCTAGTCTTTCTTCTTTAAAAACTCCATTAATGATCCTTGAATTGCTATACAGCATTTTAAAGTATTTATTTCTTCAGACGGGTACAACAGTTGTCAGAATATGGAAGTGCTCACCAAAATATGTAATACATTCATTTTTACATTTCTTTCTTCCTAACATTTTTAGAAACCATGATCACAGTTCACAGAGTTTTATAATATAATATAATATAATATAATATAATATAATATAATATATTTCACTAATTATTTAATGGTAACCTTAACTAGGTCTTGAGACCTTGGAATGTAATGTGTAGAATAGAAAAAGACTTATTACTGGTAATGTTTAATGGGAAGTCATCTATGTGGGTAACACAGATGATCTGGAGTATTATTAGTTCCATTTTTTTCTCAAGAGTTGAGTGGTGCCTAGATCAGTTACATTGCCTCTTTTGACACAAATGAGTTTTACTTACAGAAGTTCGACTGAGTGGTAACAAAATACAGAAAATCACGTACAGATATATTTAAGAGTTTAACAAGCAAGCTAATTCAGTATTAAACAGTATTAAAACTGCATAACATCAAACACTCTTTAAGAACTCTATTGTGGTTATTAGTGAGGTACTCTGATCTTTGCAATTATGCCATTAATATATTTGTTGCTTTTAACTATTGTTATTATACAGCATGATGTTATAATAGTCGAATAAGGCTACTGTCACTGATGAACAGTATCAAGCCTTTGTTCTATTAGTTAGTTATTATTAGTTTATTACTACATCTGTACTATATTAATTAATCTTTATGGACATCTGTGAGGTAATTTTGTGTGATCTAGGCCTCTGAATCAGACAGGAGAATAACTGAGCATGTAATCGTAAAAACTAGTTATGAGTTTGAGACATGGACATCTAGAAATTTACCTCAAGAGCAGAACAAAGCCAAGCTCGAAAGCTGAATTTTGGCATCCATTTCTAAAACTCATAGGTTCATAGGTAGGTACTAGGTTATCTGCCTGAAGGCATTTATAAGCCTAGCCAGAATGTGTTGGCTTTCACCGCCCCCTTAGATTAGTTCCCTGTGCCTCTGTCCAGCAGAACCACTGAAGTGATCCCCGGGGCAAACTTTCTGTTTCCCATCCACTCATCAAGGTTTCTCTTGAAGAGTGTTAGCGAGGAGCTCTGCCTAATGTAGATTGGAATCTTGTTCCAAAGCATGGGAAGTCTCTGGGACAGGACTCTATCCCTCCAGCATGTCCTATTTATTTTTGTGGTGAGGTTAAGATCCCTAGCGCATGTGGCTCGAGGGGATAAGTTTTTCTTGAGGTGGATCATTTCCATAAATTCTGGGTTGGACATGGCCTTGTATGCCAGGCAGAGATCACCTCTGAGTAGGTGGTATGCAACTGAGTACAGCTGGAGATTCTTCGGTCGAGCTGCATAGGGCATCTGTTTGAGGCCAGTGATCCTCTTGGAGAGGTACTTCTGTGGTCTTTCCAGTTGTTGCAGGTGTCTTGTAAGGTACATCCCAAATGGGGCATTGTACTCTATGATGGGTCTGATGAGTGATGAATAGAGGGGCACAATGAACTCTTTTGATCTGGATGCAAACCCTTTTGTGATTAGGTGGGCCACGTAGAAGGATTTTCTAACCACTTTGGCAATGTGATTATCAAAGGTGAGATTACTATCTACTTGGCTCCCCAGATTCCTTATTACGTCTTCCCTATTTAGGGGACTACCACCTATGTGGTAGGTTGTGGGTACTTTGTGTTTTCCAAAGGGGATGACTATGCACTTTTTGACATTTAGCTCGAGGCCATGATTTTGACACTAGGTATCTGTCTCAGTAAGACCCTTTTGGAGGATGTCTGTATCAACCAGAGAGTCAGTTACAGCCCCTAGTTTGCAGTCTACTGCGAACTTGGTTAGCCATAGTCCTCCTGTGCTTGTCTGTACTTCTGAGAAGTATATGCTGAACAGGAGGGGTCCTAGGACTGAGCCTTGGGGAATGCCACTTGTAACTGGTTTAGAGTCGGACCTAGCTCCCGCAACTCTCACCATATGGGTTCTGTCTGTGAGCCAGTTGGCAAACCATCTTGTGATATAGGGATTTATATTCAGGCTGGTGAGCTTGTCTATAATACCAGAATGGGGAATGGTGTTGAAGGCCTTAGCAAGGTCTAGGTAGGCTGTGTGTACCACCTTTCCTTCATCTATAGCCTTGGTAACTGTCTCAAAGAAGTCCACCAGGTTTAGGAGGCATGATCTGCCCTTAACAAAGCCGAACTGGGTAGGGTCCAGTGTTTGGAGGTTCCCAATGTCTCTGTTAATGAGTTCCATGATGATGCACTCCATACCCTTGCAGACCAAGCTAGTCAGACGTATAGGGCGATAGTTCCTGGGGTCTGTTGTGGCTCCACCTTTGTGAAGTGGAATAACCGTTGCTGTGCACCACTCTATGTGTACGTAGCCTGTGGAGAGACTGAGTTTGAACAGTGTGTTTAGGTGAGGGGTTAGTTCGTCTTTGAGCTCATGTAGGACACAGCTTGGGACACCATCCGGTCCTATTGATGCTGTGTTTTTGGCTTTGGGGAGGGCTGTTTTCACCTGAGTGTCTGTGATTTCAGGGACTTTACGTTCTTCTGGTATGGTTATGGGCCGTTTTGGGGAGAGAGGGGGGTGAAGTTTGCACTGAAACTGTCTGCCAGGATGTTGGCGATATCGGTCGGTTCAGTGTATTTTGTGCCATTCTGCACTAACTCTGAGCAGATCTGAGCAGCCTACTTAGTTATGATCAGAGAAACATGATCATAGTTCATCATAGTACATGGAGTTTCAGCTGCTCAGTGTAGTTTTAGTAGAAGTAAAAGTGTAGGAGTGCAAAGTGTTTCACAGCATTGAAAGCCATAAAACAATTCCTGTTGCCACATAGACAACAGCCGTTAGCTAGTTTTACCTTCAGCAGAACAAGAGCTTTACAATTTGTTAAATATTTCAGTCTGACTTTTTTCAATAGCAAAAAAATTTCTTTTACAGCTGTCAAATCTGTTTTAGATTCTTACTTCTGTTTTCTGGTTGTCATTGAATATGATCTAGCATAACAGCTCTAAAAGCAATGCACATCAGAACCTTTACTGTACTCCTTTACTATCAGAGAGGTGCATAACAAGGTTGCCTTTTTCCAATTTTCACAGCACAATGCATGTCATACCCTTTTCTGTACTCCTTTACTATCAGAGAGGTGAGATACTGCTCAGACAAGCTCCACGTGGGTTTACAGAGTGGTCCTAGCAGCAGGGAACTCAGAAAAGCGACTACCTTCTGGATTTAAGTATATTTGCTTTTTTTTCACTTGAAATAGCTTCTGTAGCTTACCTTGAACTAGCCTGAACTGTTTTTTAACTGATTGCTGCATTATTTTAAAATCTGCACTTAAAGTTACATTTTAGTCGAATTTGATCGAAAGTTTGCTTGTTTGTTTGTTTAATTTAACTGTGGAGGCTGCCCACTAAAGTGTGCTAGCCTGTGTAACTAATTTATCACTGTTTCTGCATTTTCTGTGTGTTTCTACCAAAAATACAAAAAAATAATCCTTGTTTTCCTGCCTTCCTCGACTAGTTTAGACGAGTTTACAGGCATTGCTGTATTCTGGGCTATGGTGTAGTTCCTGTGTTGTCCATTACCTTACTTGGATAGAAGGAAGTTTCTTTGCTCACCAGTGGGAGTGGGGAGCCTTGAGCAGCCTACCTGTCCTTGGGGGAAGTGACCTCAGCACAAGAAGCTGTAGTAATTGGTTGTTTGGGACCATTTCCAGCTCTTTTGTAGTTCATTATTTAAAATCCGCCTCTGGGCGTTTTTTCTGGCTATACTGCTCAGACAAGCTCCACGTGGGTTTACAGAGTGGTCCTAGCAGCAGGGAACTCAGAAAAGTGACTACCTTCTGGATTTAAGTATCTTTGCTTTTTTCACTTGAAATAGCTTCTGTAGCTTACCTTGAACGAGCCTGAACTGTTTTTAACTGATTGCTGCATTATTTTAAAATCTGCACTTAAAGTTACATTTTAGTCGAATTTGATCAAAAGTTTGCTTGTTTGTTTGTTTAAATTAACTGTGGAGGCTGCCCACTAAAGTGTGCTAGCCTGTGTAACTAATTTATCACTGTTTCTGCATTTTCTGTGTGTTTCTACCAAAAAAAAAAAAAACAAAAAAATAATCCTTGTTTTCCCGCCTTCCTCGACTAGTTTAGACCAGTTTACAGGCATTGCTGTATTCTGGGCTGTGGTGTAGTTCCTGTGTTGTCCATTACCTTACTTGGATAGAAGGAAGTTTCTTTGCTCACCAGTGGGAGTGGGGAGCCTTGAGCAGCCTACCTGTCCTTGGGGGAAGTGACTTCAGCACAAGAAGCTGTAGTAATTGGTTGTTTGGGACCATTTCCAGCTCTTTTGTAGTTCACTGTTTAAAATCCGCCTCTGGGCGTTTTTTCTGGCTATACTGCTCAGACAAGCTCCACGTGGGTTTACAGAGTGGTCCTAGCAGCAGGGAACTCAGAAAAGTGACTACCTTCTGGATTTAAGTATCTTTGCTTTTGTCACTTGAAATAGCTTCTGTAGCTTACCTTGAACTAGCCTGAACTGTTTTTAACTGATTGCTGCATTATTTTAAAATCTGCACTTAAAGTTACATTTTAGTCGAATTTGATCGAAAGTTTGCTTGTTTGTTTGTTTAATTTAACTGTGGAGGCTGCCCACTAAAGTGTGCTAGCCTGTGTAACTAATTTATCACTGTTTCTGCATTTTCTGTGTGTTTCTACCAAAAAAACAAAAAAAAAAATAATCCTTGTTTTCCCGCCTTCCTCGACTAGTTTAGACCAGTTTACAGGCATTGCTGTATTCTGGGCTGTGGTGTAGTTCCTGTGTTGTCCATTACCTTACTTGGATAGAAGGAAGTTTCTTTGCTCACCAGTGGGAGTGGGGAGCCTTGAGCAGCCTACCTGTCCTTGGGGGAAGTGACCTCAGCACAAGAAGATGTAGTAATTGGTTGTTTGGGACCATTTCCAGCTCTTTTGTAGTTCACTCTTTAAAATCCGCCTCTGGGCATTTTCTTCCTGGCTATAACTCAGACAAGCTCCACGTGGGTTTACAGAGTGGTTCTAGCAGCAGGGAACTCAGAAAAGCAACTACCTTCTGGATTTAAGTATCTTTGCTTTTTTTTCACTTGAAATAGCTTCTGTAGCTTACCTTGAACTAGCCTGAACTGTTTTTTAACTGATTGCTGCATTATTTTAAAATCTGCACTTAAAGTTACATTTTAGTCAAATTTGATCGAAAGTTTGCTTGTTTGTTTGTTTAATTTAACGGTGGAGGCTGCCCAGTAAAGTGTGCTAGCCTGTGTAATTAATTTATCACTGTTTCTGCATTTTCTGTGTGTTTCTACCAAAAAAACAAAAAAAAAAAATCCTTGTTTTCTCGCCTTCCTCGACTAGTTTAGACCAGTTTACAGGCATTGCTGTATTCTGGGCTGTGGTGTAGTTCCTGTGTTGTCCATTACCTTACTTGGATAGAAGGAAGTTTCTTTGCTCACCAGTGGGAGTGGGGAGCCTTGAGCAGCCTACCTGTCCTTGGGGGAAGTGACCTCAGCACAAGAAGCTGTAGTAATTGGTTGTTTGGGACCATTTCCAGCTCTTTTGTAGTTCACTGTTTAAAATCCGCCTTTGGGCATTTTTTTCTGGCTATACTGCTCAGACAAGCTCCACGTGGGTTTACAGAGTGGTCCTAGCAGCAGGGAACTCAGAAAAGCGACTACCTTCTGGATTTAAGTATCTTTGCTTTTTTTCACTTGAAATAGCTTCTGTAGCTTACCTGGAACTAGCCTGAACTGTTTTTTAACTGATTGCTGCATTATTTTAAAATCTGCACTTAAAGTTACATTTTAGTCGAATTTGATTGAAAGTTTGCTTGTTTGTTTGTTTAATTTAACTGTGGAGGCTGCCCACTAAAGTGTGCTAGCCTGTGTAACTAATTTATCACTGTTTCTGTATTTTCTGTGTGTTTCTACCAAAAAAACAAAAAAAATCCTTGTTTTCCCGCCTTTCTCGACTAGTTTAGACCAGTTTACAGGCATTGCTGTATTCTGGGCTGTGGTGTAGTTCCTGTGTTGTCTATTACCTTACTTGGATAGAAGGAAGTTTCTTTGCTCACCAGTGGGAGTGGGGAGCCTTGAGCAGCCTACCTGTCCTTGGGGGAAGTGACCTCAACACAAGAAGCTGTAGTAATTGGTTGTTTGGGACCATTTCCAGCTCTTTTGTAGTTCACTGTTTAAAATCCGCCTCTGGGCGTTTTTCTCTGGCTATACTGCTCAGACAAGCTCCACGTGGGTTTACAGAGTGGTCCGAGCAGCAGGGAACTCAGAAAAGCGACTACCTTCTGGATTTAAGTATGTTTGCTTTTTTTTCACTTGCAATAGCTTCTGTAGCTTACCTTGAACTAGCCTGAACTGTTTTTTAACTGATTGCTGCATTATTTTAAAATCTGTACTTAAAGTTACATTTTAGTCGAATTTGATCAAAAGTTTGCTTGTTTGTTTGTTTAATTTAACTGTGGAGGCTGCCCATTAAAGTGTGCTAGCCTGTGTAACTAATTTATCACTGTTTCTGCATTTTCTGTGTGTTTCTACCAAAAAAACAAAAAATAATCCTTGTTTTCCCGCCTTCCTCGACTAGTTTAGACCAGTTTACAGGCATTGCTGTATTCTGGGCTGTGGTGTAGTTCCTGTGTTTTCCATTACCTTACTTGGATAGAAGGAAGTTTCTTTGCTCACCAGTGGGAGTGGGGAGCCTTGAGCAGCCTACCTGTACTTGGGGGAAGTGACCTCAGCACAAGAAGCTGTAGTAATTGTTTGTTTGGGACCATTTCCAGCTGTTTTGTAGTTCTCTGTTTAAAATCCGCGTTTGCACGGCTTTGTGCAGTCGTGCACATAGCGCAGCGCCGGGTAAACAAGGTTAAACTTTTTCTGGCTCCGCCAAGTCTGTTCTTCAAATTTTCCCTTAAGGAAGCTCTACTCTTAGTATAACCAGACTACTCACTGTATTATAAGCCTAGCACTTGTTCTCAATACTTCTCTACTAAGTAAGCACTCTCGTACTAAGTAAAGCACTACATCTACTTACCACCCCTGTGAATACCCACTTCCCTTAAAGGTATACCACTCCCTTATACTGTTCTAGCATGTCGAGTGGTAGATTACTGGTGTCGTCTCCAGTTCAGCTGGTCAATCTGGGCATCTTGAGACAATGCTACAATTGTCTCATGTACACAGACAACCCTCTCCTCCTCCCAACAAACACAAATACATGTGAGAGATGCAACTATATAGCCAAACTGGAGGCTGAACTCTCTCAACTCAGGGCTGGCTTGACCAGACAGGAGGAGATGGCAACCACACACACAACAATCCCAGTCCCACATAGACCTACCACAACTGCAAACCAAACACATAAAAACACAAGGACATACTTGGAGGCTCTAATATAAAACTTACCAAAACAACAGAGGCTCCCAAAGCAGACATCCAAAAATCCACCACCTCAAAACAAAACACATGCAACACATACTTCAATAAATCAGTGTGTCGACCAATCGCAGCCCTTAAGGCCAAACACCTTGCCTGATACACTAGTAATAGGTGACTCCATAGTCAGACACACTGATGTCCCACTGACCAGGCTGAACAAGGAGAAGGTGACTGTGAGCTGTCTATCGGGAGCTAGGATCCACCACATAACACACGCACTCAGGTCACTCCAAAGCAAGTACAAATATGACTCCGTCATTGTCCATGCTGGTGTGAATGACCTGAGATATACCTCCCTGGACTACATGAAAAGAGACATAGAGGAGCTCTCCGATTATGTAGCCCAGGCTGGTATGACCCTGACCCTGAGCAGCATCTTGCCCTTACCAAGAATGATACCACAATACAAAGACAAGATGATCAGCTTTAACAATTGGCTCAAGTACTGGTGTCATTCTAAGGGGATCCGATGTCTGTCTGCCTGGGATGATATGTTGGACAAGCCACGCTGCTTCGCAAGCCAGAAACTTGTAGTCTATTGGCCATTTTGGGTCAATTCCTAGGTCTTTTCAACCCCCTGCTATAAAGCCCGCTTTAGCGCGCTTTGGCGTGATTTAGCGCGGAGTTGCCCATAGAGCACCATCGGGCAGCACCGGTTAAACAAGGTTAAACTATTTCTGGCTCCGTAAAGTCTGCTCTTCAATTTTTCCCTTAGAACTTCTCTACTTGCAATCTAACAGTCTATTCTCTATCTCAATAGCTCAGCACTTGCTCCTAAAGCATTTTTATATAGGTAAAGTACTTGTATACTAAACAAAGTACTACATTAGCCTAGAATCCCCTTGAGTACCCATTTCCCTATAGGTCCCTTCTGACTCAGTTACACAGCAAACTTTTTCACTTTTTCTAGCATGTCGAAGGGTCAGTTGCTAGCGTCCTCTCCTGTTCAGCTGGTGAATCTGGGCATCTTGAGGCAATGTTACAATTGCCTCATGTACACAGACAACCCACTCCTTCTCCCACAAAACACAAATACATGTGAGAGATGCAACTATATAGCCAAACTGGAGGCTGAGCTCTCTCAACTCAGGACTGGCAAGACCAGACAGGAGGAGAAGGAAACCACGCACACCACAAACCCAGTTTCACATAGAACTATCACAACTGCAAAACAAACACATAAACACACAAAGACATACTCGAAGGCACTGATCAAAATCTACCAAAACTACAGAGGCCTCCAAAGCAGACACCCAAGCAACTGCCACCTCAAGACATAAGACATGCAACACATAGTTCTCAAAGTCAGTGTGCTAAACAGTCACAGCCCTTAAGGCCAAACACAATGCCAGACACACTTGTTATAGGTGACTCCATAGTCAGACACACTGGCGTCCCACTCACCAGACTGAACAAGGAAAAGATCACAGTTAGCTGCCTGTCAGGCGCTAGAATCCGCCACATAACACAAGCACTCAGGTCACTCCACAGCAAGTACAAGTATGACTCAGTCATTGTCCATGCCGGTGTGAGCGACCTGAGACGTACCTCCCTGGACTACATGAAAAGAGACATAGAGGAGCTCTCAGAGGATGTAGCCCAGGCGGTATGACCCTGACCCTGAGCAGTATCCTACCCTCACCAAGAATGATGCCACAATACAGAGACAAAATTATCAGCTTTAATAATTGGCTTAATTACTGGTGTCATTCTAAGGGGATCAATGTCTGTCTGCCTGGGATGACATGCTTGACAAGCCACGCTGCCGCAAGGGCGGCTTGCACCTGTCACCCTGGGCTTCGGATATTGGCAAAGGCTCTTGCCACCCCATAGTGCCTTTTTAGGCAAGGCTCAAATGATAAACCTACCGCCCTAGAAAACAAAAATGGAGAAAAACTAAGGGTAATACTGCTCAATGCCAGAAGTCTAAACCTCAAGATGCACACCCTCCAAGCCCTCCTCAGTATGGAGAACATCGATGTTTGTGCTGTGACTGAAACCTGGTTCAAGGCTCCTGAGAGCACCCCAGCACTATCAGGTTATACCTCATATCATGCGTTCCGGCCCCAAAATCCGGACCGAACTACAAAAGGAGGGGAGTATCCATATTCATAAAGGATACCCACACCTCCAGGTTAGTGGCAACGCACGAAGCATCGGAGACCATCCAGGTGCAATTAACCATAGGTAAAACTGCCCTACAGTTTGTAACATGCTACAGACCACCTTCTCAAACTCAGGAAACCCACACAGCCTTCCTGAAGATACTGGAGAGTATAAATGTCTCTCCAAACACCATCATATTGGGTGACTTCAACTACCCAAACATAGACTGGGAACATTACTCAAGCCCCAACACCCTAGCCCAAAGGTTCCTTGAGTTCATAAACTCAAATGCTATGGAACAACTAGTCACCATTCCCACAAGAGGAGAAAATATACTAGACCTGATCATCACAAACATGGGGACAAAATGCTCCACAACAGAAGTATATCCCTCATTGGTGAGATCAGACCATAAATTAATCTCACTGGAGATCCACATCCCGCCCCCACCCCCAGCAAAAAAGACCACAGTGAAGAACTTCTCAAAAGCAAACTTCACACTTCTTAAGACTAGAGTGGTATCCTTCAAGGCCCCCGAGCCAGTGGAAACCACAACCCACGCTGCTGAAACCCTTACAAATGCCTTCTATGAGCACCTCCAGGAATGTATGGATCAAGCAATCCCTAATAAAATCAAGACCTTTTCCACCAAAGGCAGGCGCCCGCTCTGGTGGACTCCAGCCATAAACAAACTCTACAACAAGAAGAGAAAGCTACTACATGACAGAGCAAAATCCCTAAATGGGAAGGCATCTCTGATCAATACTAGCAAAAAACTACGATCACTCATAAAATCATCCAAGGCCAACTTTGAGAGAAAAATCGCTAATGACACAAAAGACAATCATAAAGCCTTCTTTAGCTATGTTAGAAACCTAGGTGGAAACTCCCAGATATGCTCAGAATTAGTCCAAAATGATAAAAAAATCACTGAACCCACAGACATTGCCAACATACTGGCAGACAGGTTCAGTGCAAATTTCTCCCTCCCTCCCCCAAAGGAGAAATATCTATCCCACCAGAGTCTAGCCTCCCAAACATCTCAGATGCCCAGGTGAGAGCTGCTCTCTCTAAAGCAAAAACACAGCATCAATGGGACGGACGGTGTCCCCGGCTGTGTGCTACGAACTCAATGAGGAACTAAACCCACACATAAGGCTGCTGTTTAATCTTAGCCTTACTACAGGATATGTACCCAAAGAATGGCGTGCGGCAACTGTGGTCCCACTCCACAAAGGCGGTGCTTCTACGGACCCTGGCAATTAGGCCCCCATAAGCTTGACGAGCCTTGTCTGCAAAGCTATGGAGAGGATCATAATGGAACTCATAAATAAAGACATTGGGGACCTACAGACACTGGATCCTACCCAATTTGGCTTTGTCAAGGGCAGATCCTGCCTCTTGAACTTGGTCGACTTTTTCGAAACAGTCACTAAGGCCATTGATGAGGGTAAGGCAGTTCACGCAGCCTACCTTGACCTAGCAAAAGCATTCGACACAATACCCCACTCGGGCATCATAGAAAAGCTCACCAGCTTAGATGTAAACCCATATGTCACAAGATGGGTTTCAAACTGGCTCAAGGACAGAACACACAGGGTTAGAGTTGCTGGTGCCATGTCAGACTCTAAGCCGGTCACGAGCGGTGTCCCACAGGGCTCAGTCCTGGGCCCCCTCTTGTTCGGCATTTATTTTTCTGAAGTGCAGGCAAACATAGGGGGATTGTGGCTGACAAAATTTGCAGATGACTGCAAACTGGGCACCATAATTGACACTCCATCAGACACAGACATCCTCCAGAAACCCCACTCAGCCTTCTTGAAGTCATTGGAGGATATGAATGTATCACAAAATACCATGATACTGGGAGACTTCAACTACCCAAACATAGATTGGGTACATTATTCTAGCCCTAATACCCCAGCCCAAAGGTTCCTGGAATTCATAAATTCAAATGCACTGGAACAACTAGTCGCCTCTCCCACTAGGGGAGATAATATACTAGATCTGATCATCACAAACATGGGGACAAAATGCTCCACACCGGAAGTATACCCCTCACTAGTGAGATCTGACCACAAACTATCACCCTGGATATATATATCCCACCTCCACCCCAACACAAAAGACCACAGTGAAAAACTTCTCAAAAGCAGACTTCACTCTTCTTAAGACTGAGATGGTATCCTTTAAGCCCACTGTGCCAGTGGATACCACATCCCACAATGCCGAATCCTTCACAAATGCTTTCTATGGACATCTCCAAGAATGCTTGGATCATGCAATCCCAAACAAATCCAAGTCCCTCTCCACCAAATGTAAGCGTCCTGTCTGGTGGACCTCAGCCATAAACAAATTGTATAACAAAAGAAGGAAGCTACTGCACGTCAGAGCGAAATCCCATGAAGGGAAGACATCTCTGATCAACATTAGCAGAAAACTACGTTCTCTCATAAAAACATCCAAGGCAAACTTTGAGAGAAAAATCGCTAAGGACACTAAAGATAACCACAAAGCCTTCTTCAGCTATGTTAGAAACCTGGGCGGAAACCCTCAGATATGCTCAGTGTTGGTTCACAACAACAAAAATTACACTGAACCCACAGATATTGCTAACATTCTGGCTGACAGGCTCAGTGCAAATTTCTCGCCTCTTTCACCCCCAAAAGAAGAAATACTTATCCCAGCTGAATGTAATCTCCCTGTCATCTCAGATGTCCAAGTGAGAACCGCCCTAAACAAAGCAAAAAACACAGCATCAATGGGACCTGATGGTATCCCGGGGTGCGTGTTACGTGAACTCCAAGAGGAGCTAAACCCACACATAAAAATACTATTTAACCTTAGCCTTACTTTAGGATATGTACCTGAATACTGGCGTACAGCAACAGTGGTCCCACTCCACAAGGGGGGTGCCTCTACAGACGCTGGAAACTACCGCCCCATAAGCTTGACTAGCCTGGTCTGCAAAGCTATGGAAAGAATCATTATGGAACTCATAAACAGAGACATAGGGGACCTACAGATGCTTGACCCCACCCAGTTCGGCTTTGTAACGGGCAGATCCTGCCTTTTAAACCTGGTTGACTTTTTCGAAACAGTCACTAGAGCCATTGATGAGGGCAAAGCAGTCCATACAGCATACCTGGACTTGGCTAAGGCCTTCGACACAATACCCCACTCAGGCATCATAGATAAGCTAAACAGCTTAAAAGTAAACCCTTATGTCACTAGATGGGTTGCAAACTGGCTAAAGGACAGAACCCATAAAGTTAAAATCGCTGGAGCAATGTCAGACTCAAAGCCAGTCACAAGTGGTGTCCCACAGGGATCTGTCCTGGGACCCCTCTTGTTCGGCATTTATTTCTCAGATGTTAAAGCAAACATGGGAGGACTGTGGCTGACAAAGTTCGCAGATGACTGCAAACTAGGCACCATAGTCGATACACCAGCAGATACACACATCCTACAAAAAGGCCTCACTGAAACGGACAACTGGTGCCGTAGTCACGGCCTTAAACTAAATGCCAAAAATGTATAGTCATCCCTTTTGGAAAAAACAAAGTACCCACAAATTATCACATAGACAGCAACCCACTGAGTACGGAAAAAGTAATCAGAGACCTATGGACCCAAGTAGACAGTGACCTCTCATTTGACACCCACGTTGCCAAAGTGGTTAGAAAAACATTCTACCTTGCACACCTCATCATGAAGGGTTTCACATCCAGATCCAAGGATGTCATTGTACCCCTATATTCCTCCCTCATCAGGCCCATGATTGAGTACAATGCCCCATTTGGTATGTACCTCACCTGGCACTTGCAACAGCTGGAGAGACCACAAAAGTACCTCACCAAAAGGATCAAGGGTCTCCAACATATGTCTTATTCTGCCAGACTAAAGAAACTTCAGCTCTATTCAGTAGCATACCGCCTGCTCAGAGGTGATCTCTGCCTGACGTACAAGGCCATGTCCAATCAGGATCTGATGGACATGCTCCACCTCAAAAAATCCAAATCCATCAGGACCACGAGAGCTAAAGACTTAAACCTCGGCACAAGTATGAATAAGACATGCTGGAGGGATAGATTCATAACCCAGAGGCTTCCCATGCTTTGGAACAGGATCCCAGTTCATTAGGCAGAGCCCTCACTGACTCTCTTCAAGAGAAATCTTGATGAGTGGATGGGAGATCGTAAGTTTACCCCAGGGGTCACATCTGTGTCACTGCTAGACAGGGGCACAGTAAACTAATTCTATTATATAAGGGGACCTTCACTGTGTCACTACTAGACAGAGGCACAGTATTCTAGATTTATTCTGTACATTTTTGTACCATTTCATGGGGTGGCAAAAGCCACATCACTATGGCTAGGCTTACAAATGCCCCAGGGCAGATAGCCTAGTACTATACTATGAAACTATGAAACTATAACAAGGTTGCCTTTTTCTGATTTTCACAGCACAATGCATGTCAGACCCTTTTCTATACCCCTTTAATATCAGAGCGGTACATAACAAGGTTGCCTTTTTCCGAGTTTCACAGCACAGTCGGTGCTCTTCATGTACTATGATATTTTTAATCTCTGTTATTTTGTGACAGGCAGACAATATCATTGCCATTTATAGTACCGCTACTGGAGTTTGGGGTAAATACAATGATTTATTCTGAATGGTTGCCATTTAAATACATCTTTATCACTAGTATGGCCAACTCCTTTATTAGTTTCAGACAGCCATCATTACCGATATGGAATCTGGATGTTAAAATGATTAATGCACATTTTATTTACTTTTGTTCAGCTTAACTGTTGCAGCATGTTAGGACAGATACTTGCTGGATCAAGTTTCAGGGTGGCACTATCTTGAGAGAAATTCTCTTGCATTTTAGGGTTACTTATCCTTGCTTTTAGTTATTTCATATTTTTATCATCTTATACAACTATACTGCTCTGTCACAAAAGACGGACATATAATTGAAAATGTATTGTCATTTCAGTTTATTGCTTCAGATCAGGTAAAATGTAAAGACTTCTTATAAGTGAGTAATGGTATGAGTGGTTACTTAAATGTCAAGGTCACAGTAAAGTAAAAACAAGAAACAACAAATGACAGGATCGATTAGAGTGCTTTCTTAGAATGCTAATGGGTTAAACTCTCCAGTCAAGCTTTCAAATATGTTTCTTCATTTTAAGTGATTTTGGTCTGCAGTTCTCCTTTTGCAAGACACACATTTGAATGATTTAGATTATGAAAAATATATTTACTTTAGGCATTATGAGATATTTTCTTCAAGATATAAATCAGAAAAGTGTTGGAGAGTTTGAAACCGAAATAAATAGGTAGTAATATTTCAGTACAAAAGAGATAAATCAGGTACATATGTGGTGTGCAATGGGTGGTTCAAGAGTGACAGATTAGCAATTTTAAACCATTATGTCTCACATGGAACAAGCACATAAGAAATAATTCAATGTATTAGGGAATGGATGGCTTTTATGGAGAGTTGTATCATGGGGGTGGGGAATGGAACACTATGATGGATACAGATGATGTTTACTTTGGACCAAAATCATTATTGTACCGTCACTGGGTAACTTCCTGTCTCGATACTTAGAAAAGATGGGCATGACAGAGGGGAACAACATGTGCCTGGTTATTGTTTAAAGAGTTTTATTTTACTCTTGATAACATTTATTTTACTAAAGAATATACTTATAAAATATAGAACAATTGTCTTCTCAGATCATACCCCTATTAGCTTTGTAATTTTTTTAACCCACAGTGATTTGATTATTTTAATTCCAGATAAAGAATCAAAATCACCCTCATTGTATCACCAAGTACTAAACACAACTATTTTGACAATTCTGGCTTTGAGAACAGCATATTGTCTGTGATTAGTGTCAATTTATTCATGATAGACAAACATTTGATAATATAATTAAGGTGATCTTATTGAGGTAGACAAACATCTGACAGTATAATTAAGGTGATCATATTCATAAGAGGGGGCAAACTGGAGCAATAACTCACTGTTGATTGTTAGTTTTGATGCAGAAAAAGCATTTGTCTGAGTAGTGTCTGAGTAAATGCTATTAGTGTTGGAGGATTTCAGATATATCCTGGAAATCGTGTATTTGTTATGAAATCATTACATTAAGTGTAGGCCCAGATAAAAATAGGTGAATAACTGTCTAAAACATTTTTGATAAAACAGGGATGCAGTAAGGGTGACCACTTTCCCAACATCTTGTTTACTGTCAGTTTGAATTGTTAGTGATATAACTGAGGTCACTTCATTGGGATAGAGGCCATCTTGGCAGTTTAACTTACAAGTTTTCCTTATATTCATATACCAATCCTTTTGATGACTTGACACCTACTTCTGTGTAAGTAGACATGTTTGGAAAATTGTCAGACAAAAAGCTGCATATATCCAAAACAAAGACTTTTGAGTATTAACTACAGCCCTATCCTGACATTAAAAAGAAATTATTATAACTGCTGGGAGCATGATAATATTGTGTATTCCATTTATGCACACATTGCAAAGAATGATTGGATTAGCATGTGACTCTGTTGGGAAATGCAATCATTTCTTTGCTCACTTGGGGGTGTAATGTTAGATTTTTCCCACAGAGTACAAGTGTATAAGATAATATTTCATTACCACAAGTTTTGTATTGTCCCCAAACAATTCCTGTTGTCTTCATCAGAGTATTATTAAACATTAAACAGATGTTGGTTTTCTATGGGCAGAAGGTGGGCACTAAGTGGCATTGTACAGCTTGGTCCACCCTAGTGGCATCAGAGGGTTAGGGCTACCTGACACAGAGGCATATAATTTAGCAGCCTTCACAAAAGATTTTGATACTTTGAATAATTTCCACCATGACTTGTTGGAAGGTTACATTTTTAGAAGGGCCAGGAGGCCTGTCAGGATTATAAACTATGGCTTTATAAAACAAACTTAGGGGAAGTGCTTGCTTGCCTCAGATATCTAATTAGGTAGTGTAGTTACTGAGATGGCATTTTCAGGAAACAAAAGTAATATTGTTGGAGATCATACTGCCACTTGAGGCCATAGTGGAATGAAAAAGCATGATGGGAAATACAACAATGACTTGGGGAGCTCCTCTAATTTAATTTTGTGAGCAGCTATATAGTACTGAGAAACTGTTGACTTGGGAACAATTTTTGCAGGATTTGGGCCTTCAAGTAAAGAGATTCTTAGATACAGAACGTTGATAGGCACTGTGTGATACCACAAGGTGCTGAATGTAAATGCTGAAGAATGAAGACATAAGCGATATGATAAACTGTTTTCTAACTTCTAGGGAAAATCATCATCAAATAAATGTGCTGTGAGGAAGAAATGTAATCATTTAATAGGAACACATTATGATAGCCTAAAGTATAGGGAAAAGTTCCAAGTAGCTAAATTTCACAACGATATTGAGGAAGAATTGTGGTGTATGATACATATTCCATAATTTCACACAGATTTGTTTTCTTGGCGTGTAATATTTACATCATATGGCTACATAATATGCTTCCAAACTCTAATCCAAAATACTGGAGATGCCAGCTGGATATCAAGAGTGACTGATACCATATAGTTTTGGTTAGTACAGTTTTACTTTTGAAATTATGTCAAAGCACTTTACAATTTGTCCTAATCTGAAAGGGTAGAATTAGATACTCCATGTTTTTGCTTTCTTGATATATTATTGAAGTGTGGTCCTGTACTGAACTCGTGTTGTTAGATGCATGCATATTTCTGTCTAAAAATTATTGCACAATATTAGAAAAATGAGTCTCTACCTGCTAGATCCAAGCAAATAAATACAAACATGAGTTGTGTAAACAGGAGCTATTAATAAGAGAAAAAGCTCTAATAGAAACTGAAGGACAAATGGATGCCTTGGATTTTGGTGTTTTACTTGAAGATGTGATGTGCTTTTTTATTGACATATATCTGTTACAGCTAGTCAGTTGTAAACATTATTCTGCTCCCCAGAAGATGAATACCACATCCAAATGGACAGAGTCCACCAGACATCAAACAATGCAGGCAAATCTAATATAATAGTCATGCATCCACAAGTTAAGGGGATGGACCACTCTGCATACCAAAATGCAATCTCTGAGCTTTGGGTACAAGACCTTAGAACATAAGCAGATCAGTCAAGGGGTTTCTGCAGATGCTAGAGCATGGATGTGCCAATACAGGAAGCCAGGGATTCGCCATACCTTGATTACCAAGGAGGCCTCTCCTGTTCCCTTCAGCCTCATCATCCAATGACTGGCATGACAATGATCACTCCTTAATATAGATAGATAGATAGATAGATAGATAGATAGATAGATAGATAGATAGATAGATAGATAGATAGATAGACAGATCAGATAGAATGTGAAAAGAATGAAGGCTATGGAAGGGACAGACTTGGAAGGATTAGAATTAGGTCTATGCATGGCTTCTGATCCTTTTATCTTTCTCATTTGCTCTAACTCTGGCCCAGAATCATGTGAGGAGTCTTCTACCAGTCTCTGTACTGACCACACTCCACTCCATGTGTATAATTTTGTTATTTGACAATGTAAACCATTATAGTTTTTTGCCTTCTCCTTCCAGTGGTCTGCAAAAACTGCCACTGTCCAAGGCACTCTCTCACAATATATGCCCTCCACAGATGTTTCCCCAATAAACAGCCAACCCCAATTCCTCGAATACAGAACCAGTCAATTAAATATGATAAAAACAAAGGTACCTGAACCATCAAACTGTGTAAAATAATCCAATGTTTTTACAGGTGGGCAAGTCCCATTGTACCTCCTGAGAGGGAGCAAGCCCCCACATCCCCTTACTTAAATTACAAACTTCTTGTTTGCAGAACCACAAAAAAGAAATACTTCAATGGTGAACAAAATAACTACATGAACTACAATGTCATAGTCTCAAGAGCAGTCAGGGACATTTTACTTCAGGAAACTAATAATGGGGAAATAGCACCAGATTAAATGCAGTTTGAACACTCATATAGAAACCATCCTAGACAAAACATATAATGCAGCTGTCGGACCAGGCTGACATATGTTGACTGCACAAACACCTTGAATGTTTATGACTTTTAGGCACCAAATTCAGGATCTATACAATAACATATCATGGGATCAGTATCCAAAATATCTGAATGGCAGAAAAGACCTCAGAACTGCAATACCCGGACTCTGCCTGTCATCACTGCACTTAGCATCATGATGTCTCACAGGAAAGTGTGCATTCTTCCAAGGGCAGGGGCTAGTGGTTTAAGGAACCATGTTAAGCTGGGGATACCAGAAGAGTAAATCCAAACAGCTGCCTACAGTAGACAGTCTCTGAAGTCAGATCATGAAGAATTCTGATTCATAGACCTGAAGGTATACTATGGCTGTACAAAATGCCCTCCAATTTGGTAACTATTTCAAATGTTGGGACCCACTGGACTGAGTCCCAAAATATGGAAACTGAATTGCCAAAAGAACGGATTACACATATTAAGTCCAAGCTGCCATTTCTCAGAATATTCCCTTTTCTCTGAGAAATGGCAATCTCAGAGTTAGTATATATAAATTCAGGGGGTGTGAGAGGCTTGCACGCCTGCAAAAAGTCAAGATTCACTGTTCTTGTGGTTTTCAGTCTTTGTTTTGCTTTTCTGCACTCAGCATTTCAAATGCCAAAATTTCAATAACGAACTTTTATGTTTACATATGACAAGTGGAGATACAATATTCACAATACCACCTTCAAATCTGTATGAAGGTCTACAGGAGTACTTTTGGAAACCATAGTGTACTGCCCATCTGTTAACCATTCACCATTACCAGATACTACAGCAGTCATCTACCACACATACCCCCATCCTTGTCTAGTAGTGATTGAAGCTGCCACCTCTAATAGCAACAGTAATAGATTCACCTGTTCTCAGTTCCAACCTACAGTGCAACAATCACTAACGGAGCTACTCATTTGGATCAGAATTCCACATCAACCCCTCCGCCATCAGACTCCAGACACTGCACTTTACCTGCATTCTCTTCCAGTAATGGCTGTTGTCTCTGGTCAGTCCCCACCATCCCACCATGCAGAACATAGGTACATTTACCAATACCCAACCTATGGATGCTGGATGACCCTCACATTCTCCACTATAACAAACACTAATGTTCTCCCAACCTCCTCCTTTGAGACATCAGAATCATACGGATAACACCCCATTCATTATCTGTTAGTGAACAGTATATCTTCACTCTGATTACATCAAAGAGCAATCTACTATTTCTGACTCCCAAGCCTGTCACTGTCTAGAGGTGGTGCCATTACACATCAGTACAAAGTCAGCAATCAGAGCATTAATTTACCACAGAATTACCTCAGAGCAACAACTTACCACCGCATTACCTCAGATAAACAACTTAACATCTCATTGCATCAGAGCAGCAACTTACCACCACATCACCTCAGAGAAACAACTTACTACTGTATTAACTCAGAGCAACAACTTACCACAACATTGTCTCAGAGCAACAACGTACCACCACAATACCTCTGAGCAACAACTTCCTACCACATTACCTCTGAGCAACAACTTACCAATGCATTGCCTCAGAGGAACAACTTACCACTACATCACCTCAGAGCAACAATTTAGCACCACATTACCTGAGGGCAACAACTTGCAACCACATTGCCTCAGAGCAGCAACTTACCATTCCATTGTCTCAGAGCAACAACTTCACACAACATTGCCACAGAATACCAACTTACCACTGCCTCTGAGCAACAACTTAATACAACATTACACCAGAGCAACAACTTACCACCACATCACCTCAGAGCAACAGTCTACCACCACATTACCTGAGAGCAACAACTTGTAACCACATTGCATCAGAGCAACAACGTACCACCACATTACCTCAGAGCAACAACTGACAGCCACATTACCTCTGAACAACAACTTGCCATTGCATTGCCTCAGAGCAGCAACTTACCACAGATTTGCTTCATAGTAACAACTTTCCACCACATTACTGCAGAGGAATACCTTACCACTGCATCACATCAGAGCAACAACTGACTGCAGCATTACCTCAGAGCAACAACTTACCACGAAATTGCCTCAGAGCAACAACGTACCACCACATTACCTCAGAGCAACAACTTACCAGCACATCAGTTCAGAGCAACAACTTACCACAGTATTACCTCAGAGCAGCAGCTAACCAAAACATTGCCTCAGAGCAACAACTTACCACTGCATTACATCAAAGCAACAACTGATCACAGCATTATCTCAGAGCAACAACTTACCACTGCATTACCTGAAAGCAGCAACTTACCACTGCATTACCTCAAAGCAACAACTTACCACTGCATCACCTCAGAGCAACAACTTACCACTGCATCACCTCAGAGCAAAAACTTACCACTGCATTACCTCAGAGCAACAACTTACTAGCACATCACCTCAGATCAACAACTGACCACAGCATTACCTCAGAGCAACAACTTACCATAATATTTCCTCAGAGCAACAACTTATCACTGCATTATGTCAGAGCAACAACTTACCACTGCATCAGCTCAGAGCAACAACTTACCACCACATCACCTGAGAGCAACAACTGACAACAGAATTGCCTCAGAGCAGCAACTTACCACAGCATCACCTCAGAGCAATAACTGACCACAGAATTATCTCAGAGCAACAACATACTACAAAATTGCCTCAGAGCAACAACTTACCATTACATTACCTCAGAGCAACAACTTACCACCACATCAGCTCAGAACAACAACTTACCACAGCAGTACCTCAGAGCAGCAACTTACCAAAACACTGTCTCAGAGCAACAACTTACCACCACATTACATCAGAGCAACAAGTGACCAAAGCGTTACCTCAGAGCAACAACTTACCACAACATTGCCTTAGAGCAACAACTTACCACCGCATTACCTCACAGCAACAACTTACCACTGCATCAGCTCAGAGCAAGAACCTACTAAGGCATTACCTCAGAGCAACAACCTACCACTCCAACACCTCAGAGCAAGAGCTTACAACTGGATTGTGTTAGAAAAATATGTATTAATGTGTGTATTAGCAATATGCTTAGTGCATTTAGAAACTTGAAAAGAGTTAACACATTTATTCTATTTCATACTGCATAAATCTGTACAAACTGCAGTTCCTTTCTGACCTTGTACTGTTAGCTAAAATCTTGCTTGTGCCTTGGAAATTTACTGAGAAGCAGGTGATTTCTGCTTGCGTTAGGAAAATAATGAATAGAACAATACTACTTGTATGAAACTTAGACAAGAAGTTCCGCTTTGCCATGAGAAAATACACAGCTGTAGAAGTTACAGATAATTAGTACAAAGCTTGCTTGAAAATATGAACTGCAATCAGCATTTGCTTGTATCTGTATTAGAAAAGTACCTTGAAAAGTAACACTGTATAATAGATGCTTTTAAACGGATTAATAGTCACCAAGGCCAGGTTGTTTTTCTGAAAAGTTTCTCACAAATCTAGTCATGTCAGCAGAAAATCTGAAGTAACATCTGCTGTAGAACAATGCTAAAAGTTGTGTTTGATTACGTCAGCTTAGAAGGCCATGTCTTGTAAAATAGTATAAGAATGAACATACTTCCTGTTAGTAGTTAGACAAATCCTTGTATTTGCATGTTTTTGTCTCCTTGCTGCAAGTAAATTAAAGTGCCTTAACTGAACCTTACGTGTATTGGTCTTTGAAGTTTTTTCCTTTGACAGATTGGTCCTTCGGACCGGAAACCTTCACTTCGCCTCGGATCAGACAGGCCAGGTGGCTTGAAACCGTACGGGGAAGAAACCACATCGGTTCTTCTTATTTGAAAAGTCCTCTGACTGAATTGTCGTACAAAAGAGGCCAGCCACTTTCTGATCTGCGACTGAAGGATGGGTTTACTCGAACCAGGTGATCAATCACGAAGGCTCAGGTAAGGTGAATCTACCTTCTTTTCTGTTTTAGATCAGGGACTAGATCTGTATTTGTTCTGTTAAGACTTTATTTATAAGTCAGGGACAGAAAGATTACTGTCTAGTCATAGATCAGGGAAACAGAGCAGGTAGGCAGTCATTCTGAAGAGACTATAAAAACATCCGTGGTACCACATTAAAAATAAGGTGCTACGTAACGATTAAAAAGGTAGAACAAAAATGGGTAATAATTGTACAAAAAGGTCCCAAAATCCGCCGTTAACCGAAGATGCGAAATACATGCAGTCACAGCATGCTGATATTATTAAATACTACTCAAAATGGGTTAATAAGTATGAATTTGACGGTAAACTAGAAAAATCCTCACTTGTCAAACTTGTCAAACAGCTTAAAACCGATTATAGAGGTCGAGTAAAAAAGCAACGTCAATTAGGAATTCCTCAGGCACACAGGTGGATTGAGGAAGTAAACCGAAGGGAACAAAAGAGTAATAATTCAAAAGCAATGTTTTTAGATAAGGAGGACAATAACTTAGTAATAGCGTCAGCCCCTCCACCTCCCTTACCAGAATATGAAGCAAGTGAACAAATTAGTCCACCCCTGCGATATCCTACTGTCACTGTGAGTAGAGACACTACAAAAGCGAAACCGTTTGTTAGAGATCCCGTCGAGACCAGATCTCGAACACAGGCAGGAAACTCAAAAGGGGACATTGAGTTATATCAAATGGGTAGAAATTCACGATATATGAGTGAAGAAGAAATATGCCCACTTATAGAAGTGCCTAATCCTCAGGCAGGGCAAGAAGGACAGGACCCAACTATTCTAGTGTATAGACCCTGGACTCCAGAAGACATCCGGAAAGCCACTGAGGGAATTCCCCATCCAAAAGTTAATTTTAGAAAGTTTTTAGAAGATTTGCAAAGAATGAGGCTGAGTTATAATTTAAACGGAGAAGAGGTAGAAAAAGTAGTCAGACAAATTGTGGGACCAGATTGGCACTTGATTAGTGGCGACTGGAATCCCCGTGATATGGCACTCAGGCCCCTCCCACATAGCAGCGCAGAGTTAGACAACAGAGTGAAAGGTCTTACAGACCGAATCTCTGAGAAATGGAAGCCTAGGGCAGACTGGACTTGCATTAATCAATGCATCCAACAGGAAGGTGAAGCTATTGACCGATATTATGCCAGACTATTAGAATGTTTTAATAACCATTGTGGAATGCAGGTTCCTGAAGATCAGACACACGATTCCCCATACGAGCAGCAGTTAAAGAATGCATTTTTGAAAGGCAGTATTGCACCTATAAGCAGCTTTATTACAAAACACATGGTAGATCATCGTACAAGCAGGTTACAGTCATTGCTTGAATATGCTAGGCATGCCGAAAGGCATTTTAATAGCAAAAAGAAAAAGAAAGCCCAAGTATTTTCTGTAGAAGATGGAGCAGAAGTATATGTAGTACAGTCCAGGAAAAAGGGCAAGAGAAATGCCCAGGGGAAACAAACAATCTGATAAACGATCAGAGGACTTTGAAGGGCGAAAGAAAAGGGGTGAATGTTTTAAATGCGGTAAGAAAGGACAGTTGGCAAGGGATTGCAAGAAAAACAAGAAGGCAACCACGGAGGATAAGGAGGGTGAGGACTGACTATATGATAGTCAGGAATCACTAGAAGGGGATAGCAGAGAAAGAACAAATGAGTATGTGATAGAAGGAGTAGAGAATGTGACAGAAGAAATAGAGGAAGTGCAAGAAGTCACGGATAGTGAAGAAAATGAAATATTGGACTTGGCTTTATTGAGCTTAGAGCTCTATTTAACAGACACAAACCAGAAGTTACACTCCTGGTAGAAGGGAGGGAAGTCAGATTCTTGTGTGACTCAGGGGCATCATGGACCCTGGTACATTCCTCCAAACTGCCAGAGAATTCAGAGTCACCTGATTACATATTAGTGAAAGCAGCTAATGGACAGCTGTATTGGGAGCCCCTCTCCCATAATATTGTGATAACTGATCCTGTTTCAGGATTGACCCAGAAAAGCAAAATTGTTGTATCTGCAAAATGCCCAGTAAACCTCTTGGACAGAGACCTAATGCAGTTATTTGGTATAGCAGTAGTTCCGACTATGCAGGGTATGGAAGCACAGCGACAAATTGATACCTTTGCAGTGCAATCGGAGTGTGAAATGTTTTATTGGTACAGCCAGGACTTGGTTATGACTGGTCCAGGGGCAGTGACTGAAGAGTTGATGAACGTAGCCGTCAGCAAGTTCCCCTCCCTTGACATTGATAAACAGCATTTGTTGCACTGTACTCTGTATTATTGTAATACACCAGGACCTGATAAAGAATATGAGCAAGAATTGTTTAGAAATCGTGCAAACAGATTGGTATTACGTAATCTGTACTGGGACACAGAAGGGAACAGTGTAGTCAGCTGTTCATTGCCCCAGGAGTTCTTTGCACTTTATAAATCTAATCGATTACCACATGTTAGCTTAACTAAGGACAAGAATGTAAAATGGGTAGACTTAGGAGAAAATGTCACGAGATGGGAAAAACAGACAGAGTTAGAACTGTCAGAACAAGGAATACAAATGCAGAAGCTGAATTGGATAACTCAGACCCACCCAGCTGTACACTTGCAGTCTAGCAAGGACAGCTGATTAGCACTCCTATTGAAGGAGGAAGAGAATGCCTTACAGAATATACGAGAAAATCTCTGGTCAACAGGAAAATCAGATGTAGGACTTATTCGTACAGCAGGACCAGTTACTATTACACCAAAGTCAGCATTTAGACCACAAAAGAGACAGTATCCCTTAAGAAAAGATGCAGAGGTAGGAATCAAACCTATTATAGCAGCTTTACTTAAGGAAGGGGTGCTGGTAGAAACTCCTGATTCACCATGTAACACACCCTTATTTCCTGTTAAGAAAGCGAATGGAAAGTGGCGTATGGTCCAAGATTTACAAGCTGTAAACGACGCAGTAATACCAAGGGCACCTACGGTGCCAGACTCACACACCCTGTTGAATGATTTAAAACCTCAACAGAAATATTTTTCTGTGGTAGATATCAGCAATGCGTTCTTTTCGATACCGATACACCCTGACAGCCAGCATTGGTTTGCATCCATATTTCAGGGGAAAAGGTATACATATACATGACTACCACAGGGGTATTGTGAAAGTCCAACAATTTTCTCACAAGAAATGGCAAGCAACTTGGCGGGATTTACCCCACCAAGAGGTAGTCAGATTTTGCTTTATTTTGACGATATCCTGCTGGCGTCCCCCACCCAGCAAGATTGTAAAGAAGATACCATAGCACTATTACAATTTTTAGCCACTGAAGGACATAAAGTAAACAAAAATAAACTGCAGCTTTGGAAAAAATAAGTTAAATACCTAGGATATGTAATATCCAAGGAAGGTAGGACATTAGATGAGAACAGAAAAATAGCAATTTTACAAGCACCAAAACCCACTACCAAGAGGGAAATTATGTCCTTCCTGGGTATGACTAATTTTTGTCGGAGTTGGATTCCAAACTATGCCTTGGAATCTGCACCGTTGACTAACCTGATTTATAAACAGCCTATGACAGGATTTGTTACAATGGACACCAGAAGCAGAATCTGCTTTCTGCAAACTGAAACAGTTAATAGCGTCCTCATTAGTTTTGAGATTACCAAACTATAATAAACGTTTTTTCCAAACTGTAGATTGTAAGCAAGGTTATATGACATCAGTGTTAATACAGCAGCATGGGGACAAGCAATGCCCTATTGCTTATTATTCATCACAACTGGACCCAGTGGCACGGTCTTTACCTCACTGTATACAAGCAGTAGTTGCAGCTGCAATGGCAGTACAGGCTTCGGCCTCAGTAGTGTTGTTCCACCCTCTCACATTGAGAGTGCCTCATGCAGTCGCGATTATTTTACTACAAGAAAAGGTAGCATATCTTTCCCCTGCTAGGCATCTTTCCTGTATGACTATATTGTTGAGCCAACCTCATATGACAATTGAACGATGTATGACTTTGAATCCTTCTACCTTGCTCCCAACCCCTGCAGATGGCACACCACACAGCTGCCTGCAGGTGATTGAGCAAAAGACACTGCCTAGAAAAGATCTTACGGATGTTCCCTTGGATGATGCCGAGGTGACATACTACGTGGACGGCTCATGCAAAAGGGGTCCTGCAAGACAGAACCTAGTAGGATATGCAGTAGTTTCTGACACAGACATTATAGAAGCAAAATCTTTACCACATAGTTTATCTGCACAGGCAGCAGAATTGATTGCCTTGACACGGGCATGTACCTTAGCAAAGGGTAAATGTGTAAACATTTTTACTGACAGCCAGTATGCTTTTTCTACTGTACATGTTTTTGCGCAACAGTGGAAAAATTGAGGAATGATAACATCTACTGGCAAACCAATCAATCATGCACAGTTTATTTTAGATCTCTTAGAATCTATTCAGTTACCTCAGAAAGTAGCTATTTGTAAATGCACAGCTCATACCAAGCAACAGAACAGGATTTCAAAAGGTAATGCGAGAGCTGATACAGCTGCAAAGCAGGCAGCTTCAGAAGTATTTCTTTTGAATGAGGAACTACAACCCTCTGAGATTTTGGACTTAGAAATGTTAAAGACAATGCAAACACTTACTACGTAAACTGAAAACCAAAGATGGGTAAAATGAGGAGCAATTCTCGAAAAGGGGCTGTACATCTCTAAAGAAGGAAAAACGATATTGCCGTCTAATTTGTTTAGATATGCAGCTTTGTTTAGCCATGGGCAGTGCCATGTCTCAACAGGGGGGATGGTACAGCTGGTGAACCAAGTGTTCATGACGTACGGATTTACAAACTACTCTAAAAAATTTTGTTCGTTATGCCACATCTGTAATAAACATCATGCGCAAGGGGCGTTAAAGCCCAAGCAAGGGAGTTTCCCTACACCACCGTATCCATTTCATACTATTTGTATGGATTTCATAGAGTTGAATAAATGTGAAAATAAGAAGTATTGTCTTGTCATTGTAGATATGTTTTCCAGATGGGTGGAAGCCTTTCCGACTAAAAATCCAGACGCTACAACTGTGGCCAAAGTTCTTGTTAAAGAAATCATCCCTAGATTCGGCATTCCAGAAAGGATCTACAGTGACAATGGCACACGCTTTGTGAATCAGACCGTACAGCAGTTAAGTAAACATTTTTGCATTTCTCTAAAGAATCATCGTGAGTATCACCCGCAATCAGCAGGGCTAGTAGAGAGGCATAATGGGATTTTAAAGAGTAAGCTAAGAAAATTAATGACAGAAACGCAGAGAAACTGGGTGTACTGCCTGCCCCTGGCACTGTTGAGCATGAGAACTGTTCCGAATGCAAAAGGATTGACTCCTTTTGAAAAGCTCTTTGGAAGAGCTTACTATATACCTCAGTGGAAATCTCTCATGCCCGTAGACCAGGAAGCTGACAGTACATTAGCAGAGTATATGCGTAATTTCTTAAATTCTAAACATTTGTTGAAGTTAAATTCTGTTTCAGATAAAGAACAAACCAGACCGTCAGAAGTGGCAGTGCCCCCTGGAGCGTGGATCTGGCCGAAGATAGTTAAGAAGAAAAATTGGGCGTCTCCGAAGTGGGACAGTCCATATCAAGTGCTTTTGCCAACACCCACTGCAGTCAAAATTGTGCAACATGCCTCTTGGATCCACCTGACACACTGTAAATTAGTTAAAAACTTTGAACTGGACAAAAATCTTGTTACATGCCAAGAGCAAAAATGATAAAGAAACAGGAATGCAGAACAACCCTTTCCTCAGAAGTATTGCATAATCATCCTGTTAACTGTATTAGTGACAATAATCTTTTTGTTGTGGCCTTTTCTTTTCCCAGTCACACAGACTGAACTGAATAAACATGAAGCGTTACTCATAAACTGGCATCCAAACTTTAACACTTACCAGGCAATTAAATATGTGTATGCTGAGACTTTCAATGTTTTGAATTGCTGGATTTGCACAGCTTTGCCGACAGCATACGGGGGTTATTAATGACTACAGTCCCCCTAGGGGTCAATGAGACCTGGAAGAACTTGATTTATGATACCTCAACAGCACAAGATAAAATAGCATTGCACTTGTCTGAACCACAAAAGGGAACTGTGTCTTTTTATAAAAATGATACTGTTCAGGTGGGTTGGAGCAATTGCAATGTGACTGTTCCTTATAGATGTTACACTAAAGGTAACAAAGTAGATCTTTATTGTAATACAAACATATGATTCATTTCTTGGATTGATGCACAAAACACCTGATGAAGTAAAACATAATTCTGTTCTTTATAAACAGCTATCTATAATTGATAGAAAAATGTTTCATGCAGGGCGAGTGTACATTCATAGCAAGGTTACTACTAAAGTAGAGGATTGTTATTTTGTGTGTGGCAGAACGGCATACAAATGGTTACCTGAGAATTGGTCCGGCAGTTGTTTTTTGGGTTACCTGGTTCCGGCCATACAACACACTGCAGTTTTGCCTCATGGGAAAATTCGAAATGTCTGAGAAGTCATCAAGAAACCTGTAAATCCAGTGGGACAAATTGATGCGCGTTGGAAAGACCATCACTCTCTAGGCAAAGGACTGACACACATGGACTTGAGTGATAGCATTATATCATGGGCAGGCATATCACCAGCATATGGAGCAGTGAAATCGATCTGGGAGCTGAGAAAACTGTCAAAACTTCTCGAAGTAATGAGCAACGCAACTTTTTCTGCTCTCGAATTGGTGACTGATGAACTGAACGCTATGAGAACTGTAGTGCTCCAAAACCGCATGGCTCTCGACTTCACCCTAGCGGCGAGAGGTGGTACATGCGCTTTAATCCAAGAAGAATGCTGTTCGTATATCCCTGGCCATAAACATGAGATAGACAATCATCTTGAGGTAATTCAGCAAGTGTCGGCTATGACCAAACCAGGCCCAAACCCACTGACGGACTTTTTCCAGAAATGGTTTGGGGGGTGGGGTACCATCCCAATGAACATCCTGATTGCCATTTGTGTAGGTATGCTCCTACTGGGAGTATGTGTTTGTTGTGGTATCCCCTGCATGAAAATACTGATTAAAGACCTTATGGACATGTCAGTTTCTGAAACCTTATATCAAAGTACTGAGTTTGAAGAACTGTTAAAAGACTAAAAAGCTTTCATAAGTCTAAACTGAATGACTCTCTTAACTGCAAATCCTGAGTGGAAGAGGTTAGGAGAAGAAAACAAACTGTTTATGCTTATTTTGAAAGTAGAATAAAAGTATTAATAGGGGGAAATGTTAGAAAAATATGTATTAATGTGTGTATTAGCAATATGCTTAGTGCATTTAGAAGCTTGAAAAGAGTTAACACATTTATTCTATTTCATACTGCATAAATCTGTACAAACTGCAGTTGCTTTCAGACCTTGTACTGTTAGCTAAAATCTTGCTTGTGCCTTGGAAATTTACTGAGAAGCAGGTGATTTCTGCTTGCATTAGGAAAATAATGAATAGAACAATACTACTTGTATGAAACTTAGACAAGAAGTTCCGCTGTGCCATGAGAAAATACACAGCTGTAGAAGTTACAGATAATTAGTACAAAGCCTGCTTGAAAATATGAACTGCAATCAGCATTTGCTTGTATCTGTATTAGAAAAGTACCTTGAAAAGTAACACTGTACAATAGATGCTTGTAAACGGATTAATAGTCACCAAGGCCAGGTTGTTTTTCTGAAAAGTTTCTCACAAATCTAGTCATGTCAGCAGAAAATCTGAAGTAACATCTGCTGTAGAACAATGCTAAAAGTTGTGTTTGATTACGTCAGCTTAGAAGGCCATGTCTTGTAAAATAGTATAAGAATGAACATACTTCCTGTTAGTAGTTAGACAAATCCTTGTATTTGCATGTTTTTGTCTCCTTGCTGCAAGTAAATTAAAGTGCCTTAACTGAACTTTACGTGTATTGGTCTTTGAAGTTTTTTCCTTTGACAGATTGTCTCACAGCAACAACTTACCACATTACCTCAGAGCAAAAACTTACCACTGCATTACCTTAGCGCAACAACTTACATCACATCAACTCGGATCAACAACTGACCACAGCATTACCTCAAAGCAGGCACTTACCACAACATTGCCTCAGAGCAACAACTTATCACTGCATTACCTCAAAGCAACAACCTACCACTGCATTACCTCAGAGCAGCAACTTGCTGCTGAATTGCCTCAGAGCAACAACTTACCACTGCATTACCTCAAAGCAACAACTTACCACTGCATTGCCTTCACTCCAAGTGGTCTTCTTAACCATCCCCTCCTATTGGGAGTCGAAAGTACTCTTCCTTTAACACATACACACACACACACACACACACACACACACACACACACACACACACACACACACACACACATTTCCCACAGGCATCTGGGCCATTTGCTTCCTCTGAGCTACATGAATCTTGACCCCATTGCATGCAAACTACATCTATTTTCTAAATCACCCCATCATTATGCCAATGGAATGAGTAATGATTTGTAACACATCTCACTAACATAAAATAGCATGACTGGAGCAGCAAACTATGTCAAATATTCCTGCTAAGCCTTCCCATATTCCAACATTCCTCCTCCCTGCCTTCCTAAAGCCTGCCTTAAGGTCCCCTCCAGATTTAAAGGAGTACAGAACTCAAATATGTCATTTCACAACCTATGTATCATGAATCCTAGCCTATGTATACAGAGAATGAAGCTGAATTATTTTTATTGCATCAGAGGAGCACATGAAGCACAAGATCTAAGTTGTCATTTACGAATGTTCATTATGAGTCTAATTGTGTATGACATGAAAAGGAAATGCAAGAAAACTGGTTGATGAGGAGTATTATGAAGAATGAATACATTGCTCAACATAGATAGTATAGATCACACTGATTTGGTTAGCTTATATGTGATAAAACAGAATAAAATTAACAGACTGGAGGGAACGTTGACAGATTCTGTTGATGGGATAAAGCCAAAGATGGTATCAGACACAGGGTAATGGCTTCATCAGAAAAAAAGAAATGAAACAGAGTTAAAATGGTTAGAATCAAAAGTGAAGAAAATACAAAATGTGTGTAGGAGGCAGTTGAAGAACTAAACAGGAAGAAAAATATATAAAAAAATAAAAATAAAACAAAAAAGTCTATCTATCTGTCTATCTGTATGTCATCAAATATCAAACACTTCAAACAGTGAACAGAAAAAGAGCACTCACTTTAGAGCAAGCTGTGAAGGATGATTAGTGCAGTAGATAGAAGGTTTCAGTCAGGAAAGAATAAGAGAAAGCATTCAGTTATTCTCTGACACTCATTTAAATTGTGTTGAATTAGCAAAGAAATGTCCCAAGTCAAAAATGATGCCACAGTAATTATTTAATTACTTCTCTGCTTTGCTTTGGAGCGTGTTTTGATTATTTAGATGTATTAATTTACCATGTACAGAAAACACTTTTTACCTGTTTTAGATCTGCTACACTGCTGATGTACAGACATAAACATGTTTTATTTTATTACTAGAGCTGTTTTGCATGTATGTGATGAGCAGCCAGTCACAGGGTAGGTGCGCCACACAATGTGGTTAGACCAAATAATGTGTTAATGACCATATAATGAAGTGCTGAGTATGCTAATGAGAGAAAACAAGATCACACACACACACACACACACACACACACACACACACACACACACACACACACACACACACATATGCTGAGCCAGCTTTAGAGTTCAATTTAGCCATATACCTGTGTTCAGATGGAGTACATAACACAAATATACTTGGGGCTGCTGCACCCATTGCAAATGTGTATCTGCAGGTGGTTCTCATTGCAGCTGTTTTGCTTGATAGTTCATAACATCTCATCAGAGGAACAGGGCCAAGGTTCAAGATACCATGATTGACATTTCATACCATCCACAATACCAATATAGTGGATATGTACCATGTTGACAGGGACACCATGCAAGAAAATGTGGAAATGTGTCTGCCTCATCTGCAACCCTGTAGAAGTCATGAAGCACCAATTTCAGTGGCTACCAAAGTTTATGCAGCCCTACATATATTATCTACACAAACATTTTAGTGTTCTACTGGGACACAGTGGGGCATCTCAGGAATCTTTCTCAAGATACAGGGCTGCTGATAAGGCAGACACATTTCCACATTTTTCTTGCATGGTGTCCCTGTCAAAATGGAGACCATTGAATTCTGTACAGTAACCTAGACCTGGTTCAATGCTCCAGAGAGCACCCCTGCAATATTAGGCAACAATTCTTACCACACTTTTCGGCCACCAAATCAGTACTGAAACACTAAAGGTGGAGGAGTGTCCATATTCACAAAGGATATTCACACCACCAGGCTAGTTGTCTAACACAATGCATCCGAAATTCTCCAGGTGCAGCTAACACTAGGTAAGACTGCAATCCAAATTGTAGCTTGCTACAGATCCACCACCATGTGCCAAGATTCTCATTACACCTTTCTAAACATACTGGAAAATATTAAGATACAACCAAACACCCTAATACTGGGTGATTTCAACTACCCTGACATTAACTGGGGAAGCTACTCATGTACCAACACCTTTGCCCAACGGTTCTTGGAATTCATAAATTCCAATGCTCTAGATCAACTAATCCATAGTCCCACCAGGGGCTCCAATATCCTAGACCTGGTCATTACCAACACAGGAAACCGATGCTCCACACCTATGGTCACCCCCTCGTTGGTCAGGTCTGACCATAAGCTAATCACCCTTAACATCCACATCCAACCCCCACCTCCCCAGTAAGGAAACCTCCATAAAAAACTTCTCCAAATCCAACTTTATGCTACTCAAGTCGAAAGTGACAAACTTTGCGACACCCATGCAGGCTGGAACTGAAAGTTCGACTGCTGAATCCTACACTAAGGCACTGCATGAGCTTATCCACTCATGCATGAATTGTGCCATCCCAAATAGAACCAAGATGCTCTCCTCCAAAAAAAGGAAGCCACTCTGGTGGTCCCCTGCCATAAACAAACTTTACAACAAAAGGAAGAAACTGTTGCAGAAAAGAGAAAAATTCCAGGATGCAAAAAACTCCCTTACCAGCCTCAGTAAGAAGCTGAGATCCCTCATAAAATCCTCCAAAGCTAGTTATGAAAATAAAATTGCCAAAGATTCCAAAGACAACCACAAGGCATTCTATAACTATGTCAAGAATCTAAATGGCAATGCTCATATCTGCTCTGAGCTACAACAGAATGGCATTAAATATACTGATCCCAAGGATATTGCCAATATTCTGGCAGATCAATTCAGTGCCATCTTCACTCCCCCTCTCACCCCCTAAACGGCCCATCTCAATACTGGAGGATTGCCAACTTCTGGTAATAATGGCCACACAGGTAAAAAACACACTCTCCAAAGCTAAGAATACAACATCCATGGGACCAGATGACATCACGGGCTGTGTATTACATGAACTACAAAATGAACTGGCACCTCACCTAAGTGTCATGTTTAATCATAGCCTCACCTCAGGCTTTGTGCCCACTGAGTGGTGCACAGCTACAGTTATCCCACTCCACAAGGGGGGATCCACCTTGGATCCTGGGAACTACCGCCCCATCAGTCTGACAAGCCTGATCTCCAAGGCCATGGAAAGTATTATCATAGAACTTATAAACAAAGACATTGGCAATCTTCAAACACTAGACCCCACCCAGTTTGGGTTTGTGAAGGGCTGATCTTGTCTCCTGAACCTGATTGACTTCTTCGAATCAGTCTCCAGAGCCGTGGATGAGGGTAAGGCAGTCCACACAGCCTATCTGGACCTCGCCAAGGCCTTTGACACCATTCCCCACTCTGGAATCATAGATAGACTTACTAAGCTGAGGATTAATCCCTACATCACTCGATGGGTTGCCAACTGGCTTAATGACAGAACCCACTCTGTAAAAGTAGCCGACTCCAAATCCAGCTCCAGACAAGTAACAAGTGGAGTACCTCAGGGTTCAGTCCTGGGACCACTCTTGTTTGGCATCTACTTCTCTGAAGTACAGGCCGACACTAAGGCACTCTGGCTAACAAAGCTCATAGATGACTGCAAACTGGGAGCCATTATTGAATCCCCAAATGATGAGGATACTCTACAAAAGGGCCTTACAGAACCAGATGCTTGGTGCCAGAGCCATGGGCTCAAGCTCAATGCCAAGAAATGTATAGTTATCCCCTTTGGGAAAAAACATGTACTCATGAATTACCACATAGGTGGCAGTAGACTAAACACCAAAAATGTGATAAGAGACTTAGGGACACAGGTCAACAGTGGTCTCACCCTCGATAACCACATTTCCACAACAGTCAGGAAATTCTTCTATGTGGCACACCTCATCACTAAGGGCTTTTCATCCAGGAAAAAGGAGGTCATTGTCCCACTGTACTCATCCCTCATTACACCCATTATAGAGTACAATGTCCCATTTGGTATGCACCTCTTAACACATCTGCAACAACTGGAAAGGCTGCAGAAATACCTCACTAAAAGAATCACAGGCCTAAAGCAGATGTCCTATGCTGACCACCTTAAAAAAACTCCAGCTATACTCTGTAGCATAACATCTACTTAGAGGCAATCTCTGCTTAACATACAAGGCCATGTCAAACCCAGAGCTGTTGGACATGCTACATTTAAAGAAATCCCAATCCCTCAGAGCCACACACTCCAGGGATCTAAACCTTGTCATCACAATAAACAAAACATGCTGGAGGGATAGGTTCTTTACCCAGAGACTCCCCAGACTCTGGAATAGACTGCCTATACATGTCAAGCAGAGCGCCTCTTCGGCCCTCTTCAAAAGGAACCTTGACGATTGGATGGGAGAAAGGAAATTCACCCCGGGTATCACATCAGTCACCCTGCTAGACAGGGGTCCAGGGAAGTAAATAGTGTGGGAAGAAATAGCCAGGGAATTGTTATGGCTAGGCTTGTTTAGGCCCTAGGGCCGATAGCCTAGTACCAACATATGAACCTATGAAGAATATTCTGTCAGTTCTTCAATATTATCCTTCAGCATGTGGGGCAGCATATGTAGTTCCCACACACCAATAAGGGGAGAGACAGCACCATGCAGGAGTTCTGTGATATAGCCCATTTCCCTGAGATTATGATGGCCATATACTGTACCAAGTAAAGCACAGAGGATATTACTCCATTAACTGTCAACTTATTTGTAATGCACAGTACATCATCCAAAATGGGTGTGCAAGCAATCCAGGCAGTTTTCACAGTTCCTGCGTACAGCACATATGTGATCTGATTCAACAGTTTAGGGGGAAGATTTCCCACAGGGGTATCTCTTTAGTGATGTTGGATATCCCCTAGAACCCTGGTATATGACACCCTTCAGAAATCCACACAATCAAACTGACCAGCAGTACAATCATGCACTATCATACTCTGGAAATATTATAGGCCATATGTTTGGGCTGCTGAAGGTTCACTTTTGCTGTCTGGATAAATTTAGGAACGCCTGGCAGTATGGCCCTATCATGTATACCAAAGAACTGACTGTGTGTGCTGTGTTACATAATATTATACATTCAAAGACATTGTAGCAGAGTATACTCTTATAGGGCCAGCACTCACCTGCAGCACAAGCAGCAGAAACTGAGACAGACAAGGAGTCAAATGGGGAGGGAGCATCAGATGAACACACCAGATGAAGTTCAGCAAAGTATGCCATGACACTATCAAAGAGACAATGGATTGCACATAGATTACAACATAACTACAATAGAGTTAAGCAGATCTTCTTCTTCTTCTTTTGGCTTTTCCCGGTTAGGGGTCGCCACAGCGGATCACCTGCCTGCTCATGATTGGCAGTGGAGTTTTTACAATGTCAAGTTGCCAGCCCGGCACCCAACCTTCCACAGAAGGCACACACATGCACACACTCACACCTAGGGCCAATTTAGAGTATCCAGTCCACCTACAGCATGTCTTTGGGATGTGGGAGGAAACCAGAGCACCCGGAGGAAACCCACACGACCACAGGGAGGACATGCAGACTCCACACAGAAGGTACCCCAGCAGAGGATCGAACCAGAGAACCTCTTGCTGTGAGGCGGCAACGCAAATCTCTGCACCACCGCAACCGCCCACTCACGATACATTGCTGATGAGCGGCAAATGAGATATGAGGTATCTGGGAGTGGGAGGAGAGGGGGATTATGGGTAGGGTAGAAGGAGCTCTAGTTCAGAAGCTATAGCTAATGGCAGATTCAACTCTTATATTACAGTAAAAGTGATGTATTAAAAAACATAAGGCTGTGTTTATCTATGCAAAACCTTGCCACACAGTACATCAGACATAGACAACCCAAGTAACA
>NC_056732.1:1470779601-1470844601 GCF_019279795.1 Protopterus annectens | reverse complement strand
TGGCTTAGCCCTTGGAATGCTTTCTGCTACCTTACAAATATAATATTCTGCATTGATGGTGTTGTTCTAGTTAAGAATATGCATCCAAAATCAAATGCATTCCTTATTTCCTGAATTTCAGCCTTGCTTCCTCACCCCTTTCTACTTTAAATTTTAACTTTCTACTTGTGTTATGCATATGAGCCTTAATTGTGTAGCTCTAAAATATCCCTTCAAATCAGGTAATTCTGAACCACCTTGTTCTATTGGAAAGATTATCCCACTTAACACTTGCTCTGTTCTTCTCCCATATAAATTCCTTCAAGTCTTTATTAATTATTGCCTACAACGTCTTCTCTAGTTGACAAAAATATGTCTGACCTGTATATAAAACTAATGGGATTAAAAACATTTTCACTGCTTGTATCTTCCTATCCTTATCCATAAACAAGAACTTCCGGATTCAGTTTTTGTATTATGTTTAGCCTCTTCCCACACATCTTTAGCTGCCACAATAGAAGCCTTTCTGTTCCATACTTCTAAATACTTCATCTTATCATATCCCCATAAACATGGGTATTGTTAAACCAATTCATGTGTGGGTACATAATTTACAATTATAGCCTTTGTTTTTGCCTCATTAATTTTGTATCTATTGAATGCTTTCTCTATATCAAGATCCACCAACAACAGCAGTATTTTCTTAAATTCTACTTCCCTCTGAATCATCATTGTTATCAAATGTTTGCCTCCCCTCTATAAAACCACATTAATCCATATCTATCAATGTTGGCAACACCTTTGGCATTTTTTTAGCTAGTATAGGGATAAATGCTTTATAATCATGATTTAAAATTGAAAAGTGACTATATGAAGCTGGGTCTGATGAGTTTTTACCATCTTTAGTTATTATAGCCACCACAGCTTTCTTTCAAGATGTTGATGCTTCCCCATCTTTTTAAATGTTGTTAAACAAAATCTTCCAGATCTTTATCAGTTTTTTCCCTCCTAACTTCCAAAACTCCTCAGGTATACCAGCTGTTCCAGGAGACTTTCCTGTAGATTGATCATATATCACTGTTTTATCTCATCTCCTCATATCTTAACTCTTAACTGTTGAGCCTCATCTACTTCTAACCTTGGCATACCTAAGTCTTCCATAAATGTTCCCACTTGTGCTCTTTCTTGATTTCCACATTTCTCTGCTTTATACACATTTTCATAAAAAATCAAAAATATTTCTACTACTGCTACAGGATCTCTGGTTATTTTTCTTGTTTCAGGCTCCCTAAATTTGATGGCAAACCTTTCTACTGTCTGTTGCCTAAGTCTTTGTGCTAAAAATGCTCTAGAGTTATTATCAAAAAACAATTGATTAACAGCAATCTTTTTAAACCCCTGTATGTTATCCAGATATACCCTTATTTTCTCTTTAGCATTCTACAGTTGCAAGGTTTCTTATTCTCTGAGATCACCTTATTTGCAATACTTTAGCCTTTGTCAGCCCCTTTAATAATTTGCATTACTTCTTAACCATATCTCTTTTTCTTTTATTTCTTCTCTATTTTTAAACTCCATTTTCATTTTATCTCACTCACTAGCTATAACTTCTGAAGAAATTTCTATATTCAATATGAACTCTCAAATAATTTCCACTATCCATTCCTTAAATTATTTTCTTTTAACAGGTAGGTGGGAAAGCACCAGTGTCTCATTCTTACTTCAATGCCCACAGTTTTTATCAGTGCCTGATCTGAAATACCCATGAGATTTGTGTCAAAGCTATCAATTAAATGCACATGTTCCTGTAAAATATCATTTCTATCTAGTCTAGCCCAGTTATTTCTACCTTGGGGAATAATATGTAAATTCTGTTTGAGTTCCTACTACTAAGTTCACTTCTTCCATACCGAATATTTTCATAAATGTCTTCAGAAATCTACTCCCTTTTATTATATTTTCCCAACTAGGTGGTCCCCAATACATCTTTACAGTTGCAAATCAAGTTCCACTGTCTACCTACATGTAATATTTCTTGCATAAAGCTGATTATTTCTCCCAAAGTTTCTAAAGGTCCAAAACATCAGTTGTGGTGGATATAAATACATGCTAGCATAATCTTCCTCCCTTGCCAGTAGCCCCTTACTACCACAAATCTGCCATTATCTTTTTTCCCATTTCCTATTAATATTGGAGCTCCTCTGGCAATTGCTATAAGTACTTACTTTTTCCTTCATTCCTGACATTCTCTTGAATAACCATACTGAAATACTCTCTTTATCAAATTAACATGCTCATTTATTTCCAAATGTATCTCCTGCAATACTACACTCTGCATTTCTTAATATAATTCAACACTCTTACATTTTTGTTTACACCTGTAAGGTCATTTACATTCCAAAATAATATGGACAACAAAGCCATTATGATAAGAAGTTATTGTTCCCACCTATTATTATACATGACAGCTATTCTGTCATGTATAATAGCTATACATTTTTGAATATGAATTTTCAACTTTTGTGTTACATACACACACTATTGTTTGGCAGGTTGCTCTTCTATTTGGTTGTTTCCTGTCATGTCCATTTGAACCTATGTCACATTTTCATGACATTTGGTTTTAAAGAAAACCATCAAACAAAAATCTAAATATATTTTCAGAACCCCCACATAACCTATTAACGTAGAACAAAAACACAACTATATATATCTTCAAAAAATGAATTTTAATCCCCCCCATAAAAAATAACTTCCCCAAATTGACAGCTGCACCCACAGCCATTAACTAACCTGAAATTAAGGCTATTCTTGCTAAAGTGCATATTAGCCTGTGTTGCTACTTTTTGTTGTCAGTTTTCTTTTCTGTATTGTCTTCCCAGATGTTAAAACAGTTTGCATGCTTTCAGAAAACATTAACTTTTAGCTTTAAGAAAAAGTGGACTTGGTATCTTTAAATAAAGCTAAATTATATAATATTCAAGTACATTCATTGAAATATTAAGGCTGGTAGGGAAGCTTCTATCTCTTATTCACTTCCAATAATTTCACACTTTATTTCATACTGAACTGTTTCCCATTGTACCTTTACATTTTGTATTTCCTTCAGTAAAAAATGCTCAAAACTCACAAGATTGTTTGCGCCTGCAGACGGGTCTTCTCCATGGAAACATAGTCAGCAATAAGAAAAAATCACTCAGAACAAAACAGAATGTGCAGCTGCCTTCCAGCTGCAGCCTGAAGACTTCTTTATTCCAACTGAACATATGCTAAAAGTAAAGGCAATCTACTATTACTTCATATGCATGCAGCTTAGCAGTTCTCATGACATTCACCAACTTAACAGGTTACTACAAGTTTCTTGAGGTTATTAATTGCATCTGGTATACAAGGCAGTGAGAAGCACAAGCTACTTCATTCTGATGAAGGAATACGAAAACGCTATTTGCAACTACAAGCGTTTAATTGCTGTGTTTTGCTGTTCCTTGCTGTTGTCACGCTGTGCTGTGGATTCTACATTAAACATCATCGATCCTCTTATTGGTGACTCGCAGTGAATTTTTTGGTGTTCTAGTTTTGATTTCACTGGTTTGGTTTTGTTATTCATCATTTTGTCCTATTTTTTACGCCTACTAGCTTACTGAAAACATTTGTGTTTAGACTACACCAAGAGCATTAATCCAGATGTTCACCTATGCAAAATAACAGAAAACATTACAACTCTTTTACACCCCAACCCCCACCCCAGCAGCCCAACATTATAGCATATTAACTTAAACTTGCTTTTGTCCTGCCTTTCTTCTCTTTTAACATTGTAAAGCATATATTTCTTCAAACTAAAAAAGTATTTATTTACTGCAATATCTTTATTACATACAACAATCTCTGAAAAGACTTACACTCATCTTGACATCTAAAATACCCCAGCAATACTCTACACAAAATTGCTACTATATAACATGCAGTTTATATCATGAGATATTTGATGCAAATACTATTAAGAACAAAAATTGTTTTACTTGCAGTTTCTTACATGGGGAATATGTTTTACATTCTACCCACAAATTAAACAAAGTTACCAACAGTCCAATCTTTGTCAGCATTTTTTTTTGCAAAGCCACATTTCACAAATGTGATTGCTGTTTTATAATATGACATTTATTCACTAATTTCAATGTTGCTAGTCTTCCGCATGTTCATTTCCATCTCCCAGTGCAAGCTATTGGTTCAAGTCCAAGATATTCCTATTCTTCTAGTCAACTCCTGGGCTATTTTCTGTCTCTCAAGCACATATAATATAATATAATATAATATAATATAATATAATATAATATAATATAATATAATATAATATAATAGGATGATACTAGACTATTGGCCTAGAGGCCCTTATAAGCCTAGACAAGAATTTCACCCATGTTTCCTCAAAGTCAGCACCTGTTTCCCCATCCAGCAAGGACAAAGGTGGGATCCCAGGGGTGTATTTTCTATTTCCCATCCAGTCCTCCAGGCTCCTCTAAAAAAGGGCTAGAGAGGTAATCTGCCTGACATTGAGAGGGAGTCTATTCCACAGATGGGGAGTCTTTGGGACACAAATCTATCCTGCCAACAAGTTTTATTAATGTCATAGACCAGGTTAAGGCCTTGTGTGTAGGTTGTGTGAGTGGAGTTTGACTTACAGATATGCAGCAACTCCATCAAGGCTGGGTCTAAGATGGCCTTGTATGCCAGACAAAAATCACCTCTGAGATGTCTGTACAAGACTAAGTAGAGGGACAGGGCTTTTAGCCTATCTGTATAGGATTGGTGTTTCAGACCCTGTGGTCTCTCCAGCTACTGCATGTGCTTGGCAAGGTACATGCTGAAGAGGGCATTGTATTCGATAATGGCCCTGATAAGGGAGGAGTACAGGTATGTTATGACCTCTTTGTTCCTGAATTAAATACCCTTATTTATGAGGTGGGCCATGTAGAAAGCCTTCTGTACAATGGAGGCAGCGTGGTGGTCAAACGTCAGGTTGCTATCAGCCTGGGTGCCCAAGTCCCTCACAACTGATTGCATGCTTAGTACATTGTTATTAATGTGATAATTAGTGAGGATGCCATTTTCCCCAAAGGGGATAATGATGCATTTCTTGGCATTCAATTTGAGGTCATGCTTCTGTCACCCATCATTAGTTTGGGTAAGGCCTTCTTGGAGGATGTTCACATCACTAGGGGAATTTAAGACAGCACACAGCTTGCAGTCATCTACAAACTTGGTCAGCTACAGACCACTGTTTTTGGCTTGCTCCTCAGAAAAGTATATCCCAAGCACTAGAGGCCACAAGACCGATCCTTGGGGTACACCGCTCATTACAGGTCTACTACTGGAGGTGGCTTCCCCTATTTTGACTGAGTGGGCTCTATCAGTGAGCCAGTTAGCAACCCATCTGGTAACATATGGGTTGATAACTAGCTGTGAGAATGTATCCGTTATGCCTGAGTGGGGAATAGTGTCAAAGACTTTGGCTAGGTCAAGGTAGGTGGTGTGCACTGTCTTCCACTCGTCCATGGCTTTGGTGACTGTTTTGAAGAAGTCGACCAAGTTCAACATAATATAATATAATATAATATAATATAATATAATATAATATAATATAATATAATATAATATAATATAATATAATATACCTTTGGAACATCAGAAAAAGTTTCACTTGCAAAGTCTCTCTGTGAGCTCTATTGTCAGAACAATGAGAAACACAGTCCCCTTCTATTTGGTGGCTCACTTTTTGTTAGATGAACTTGTATATTTCCTCCTTAGCTAGTTCTCCATCAAAAAACTGTCTTTGACCCTCCATGAAAAATATTCTAAAGATAGTTGGATACAGCAGCTTGAATTTAACACCTGCCTCCTAGCATTCTCTGATTGCTGGGATACATTTGCTTCTCTTCTGTCTGGTGTACAGTGAACAATCATTTTCCATGAACACTATGCTGTTTCCAATTTTTAATACTCTTCCCTTCATCCACAGTTTTGTCTGGATCAACTCTTTCTTCTTTTATGATTGCATTCTTATTAATACAGTTCTTGGTTGTTTTGCATGTCCAGGTTTGGAACATACACTTGATGTGCCCTTTCAATTAACATAGCCTGTTGTGGAATACCAGTCCATAGTTTTATTTGTGCTTTTGTAAACTTAATACAGTCTGTTCCTGCCAGTTTCTCTGCTACAACAGAAAATCTCATTTGTTCTGTATGTTCTGTCTTCTAATTCTACCATTTTTTGAAACTGCTCTTCTCAAAGTTTAATATTCAGATAGCCTTTTCTTCATTTCAGCCTCTGAATTTTACAGTTTTATCAGTTCATCTGAATAGTTAGTTAAAGCTTCTTCTATTTTTTAAAGACTTTTATTTGAGATGATATATTCATGTGTTGTTTCATTCATTTTAATCAGCTCTGAGTACATCTGATTTATTTTCCTCCAAATTACCGGAACCCATGTCTTGTACCAAAAACTGCTTTTCACTGAACAGCTGCAGGATCCTTCCCAGTCAGTGTTTTCTCTTCACCTTTTCTAGTTGATTTTCTTTCAGGTTCTTTAAATTTCTTGTTTGTTTGCGTTGAGGCACTGTAGTTACTAGCCAGTAACTGAATTTTACTCAAGCTAGCACAAGCTCAAGCTCTTATTTCGCAGTTTCCTTGTTCACACTGGGAGAGCTGAAATTAAGCAGTTAATCAGTGTTCCGCCATCTTGGAAATCTTCACAAATGTTTCCTTTAATATTAATATTAAAATGTGTATTAGAAGTGTCATTAATAGAACAGTTTAATTGTTAAGTCAGTGGAAATGGAAGGTTGAGAGGAAAAAAGATAGTAGACAATTCCAACTGCTTTCCCAGGGGTGGCCTGCACATCCCCAAGACTTTGTGTATTGGCTAAAAACATGTCCACTCCTATAGTGTCTTTCTTAGGCAATGTTAGTCAACCAAAGTTTCCAACATAACAAAAAAAAAACATAATTTGGATGACATAAAGGTATTGATGCTCAAATCTAGCAACTGTAACAAAACACTTTACTTCCTACATGCTCTGCTTAGCCCGGAAACATTGAACTATGCATTGTTACAGGGATTTTGTTCAAAACCAGTGAGAACCCTCCATCAGTTTTGAATTTAAATACCTTCCACATGTTCAGGCCAACTGCATTAGATGAAAGGACTACAGATGACAACATATCCATATTCTTAAAAAAAATCACCTTTAAAGTCATTAGACAAGATAATGACCTGCAACTCCTCCACATCCAACTTACTATTAACAAAACCCCTTATCATTATTATAGCTAAATACAGCACTCCCTCTATGCCCCCTCAGCCCATAACTCCTTCCTAACCAGTTTGAAGTCTTTCTGTATTAAGCCAAGCATATTTTTTCTAGGAGGCTTCAACTACCTCTTGATTAACTGGAAGACTTACACATCATCAAACATATATACCCAGAAATTTCTGGACTTCAATACAAGTTCTCTAGACAAGTTAATCTGCACCCCCAACTAGGAGTGATAAAATCCTGGACTTTGTTCTTAACAATATAGAGCAGCTTTGCTCCTCACCAATTGAAACTTACTTCCTAGTCAAATCAGACCACAAATCAATCACATTCACTTTAGTTTTTACTTGTCTGAAGAAGCTGAAGTATTTTGTTCAGTGAAAGCGCTTACGTACAATAAACAGTTGGATATTCCATTGCCTGCTCGTTTTCTTTTCTTGTTTTGGTTTTGCTAGTTTAGATTTGCATTTTTTAATCACATTCACTTTACAATTGAAGCATCTGTCAATGTCTTGATACTCAGAGATTATGCTAAGGTTAATCAACTTAAACTAAGAGACTTAAAGCACCTTCCATTTTGGCAACCCCACTGCTTCTGCAGACTCTTTTACCTTAAAATTCTATGCGCATGTAAATAGCAGTTTTGATGCATCCATGCCCCTCAGAAATCAAGGCAATGCCAAATTTAAAAATACACCCCTATGGTAGAATCCTAATATAGATAAGCTCTATAATAAAAAAATAATAATTACATGCAAAGATAAATTTAATTCTAAAGATGCCAATAACACTCTTGATAAACTTAGTAAGGACACTCAGACCCTGATCAGATCAACCAAACTCAGATATAAGGTAGAAATAGCCACCCAGGTGAAGGATAACTACAAAGCCTTCTTTAACTATGTTAGAAATATCAGAAACAATTCGCAGAACTGCACAGAGATAAAAGTAAAGGATATCACATATTCAGACCTAGAGGACATATCTAAAATAGTAGCAGATAAATTTATTTAAATCTTCACTCCACTCTTCTATTCTCAGATCACATACCTGCATCTGCAACCCCCTTCCCCCAAAATCTCCCAAGAAAAGCATCTTCAAGGCACTATCTGAAGCCAAGAACACTAGTTCAATGGGGCCAGATAATATACAGGGCTTCCGACTGGTTAGCCTGTGGAATGAGGCAAATCAGTATATGCTGCATACCTAAACCTTGCAAAGGCATTTGACACCATCACACACTCAGGTATCATAAATTAATGGCCCTATGTAAATGTAAATTCCTATAAAACTCATTCAATAGCAAACTGGCTCACAAATAAAACACAGGAAACTAGGGTGGATGGCTCTACCTCCACCAAAAACTAGTGGTATACCCCAGGGTTCAGTTCTTAAGCCACTCCTCTTTGACGTTTGCTTCACAGTGGTCAAACCAAATGTTAAGGGCTTATGGCTGACCATGTTTGCATATGATTGCAAACTTGGTGCCATCATAAACTCCCCAGAAGACACCACATTTCTCCAAGAAGGCCATTCCCATAGCAATAACTGGTGTCAAAACCATGGACTAAAACTAAATACAAGAAATATATATATAATCATCTCCTTTGCAAGTATGAATTCCCTTGTAACTATCACATTGACAACATACCCCTAAAAGTTGATCCATAATCGGGGATCTGGAAACCTATCTCAACAATGAACTGTTCTTTGATCACTGTGTATCCAGCATTGCAAGGAAGTACTTTTTCCTTTATATCTAAAGGTATGATGTCCAGGTCCAGGGATGTAATTATTCCAGTGCACTCTGCTCTCATCAGGCCAGTCAATGAATATAATGTCCAATTCAGTAAGTACCTGTCACCTGTCATAACTGGAACAACCATAACACTTTTTCACTAAAAAAAGCAAAGGCCTAAATCACAAAAACTATGCACACTGTCTCAAAGCCTTATCCCTCTACTCTGTATCATACAGGATACTAAGAGGTGACCTCTGTCTTATGTATAGAGCCTTTACAGACCCTATCCTGTCAGACCTGTTACATATTGATAAGTATAATAGCATAATGAGCATCTGCTCAAGGGATCTCAGTCTCGTTTGTAACATAAATAGAATGTATTGGAGGGGTACATATGTATCACAGATACTATTCCACATAAAGTAAAGTACTTCTCTTACACTATTCAAACATCATTTGGAGGAACAGATGTGAAACTGCAAACTCACCCTTGGTTTAGCACCCATGTCATGCATGGGGGCAACAAATTAAAGTCCTAACATTTCTTTGTTTCACCCACCTCTGGGTTATTCATATACAAAATATAAAGGCTAAAAACTAAAATGAGAATGTAAGGCTAAGCATCTTAAGATCTTCATGGATCAGTAGCCTAATAAGTACCTGTGAACCTATAAACTTTCACTTAACTGTCTAACCCAGCTTGAAAATAGTGAGTTTAACAAATTGCGCATAGTTTTTTTTTTTTTTGTTAAATAAGGAAAACCTTTATTAAATTATCACTTATAACATAGGCCATCATACATTTGTACTGGCAGTGGAATTTTATGGTGTCACGTTTCCAGCCCGACACCCAACTGTCCACAACAGGCACACATGCACACCTAGGGCCAATTTAGAGAGTGTCTAATCCACCTGCAGCATGTCTTTGGGATGTGGAAGGAAACTCACACAACCATAGGGAGGACATGCAGACTCCGCACAGAAGGCACTCCAGCCTGGAATCGAACCAGATAATTCCTTGTATAGAGGCAGCAACCATAACTGCTTCACCAATATGGCTGCCTATAATATAATATAATATAATATAATATAATATAATATAATATAATATAATATAATATAATACATCATATAATATTGTAAAACTGTCAGATGTGTTACTTTCAGATAAAGTAAAGAAGACTATTCTTCTTTATTTATATATTCCATAGAGTTTTGTGCAAACTTCAGCTTAATAGGAGTGACCTTAATTTAGAATGTTAGCATAATGCTTAAGGTGCTTACCTTATAAACACAAGGTGCAGGGTTTGATTCTGACATGAGGTAAATGGCTAGGCTTAAAATGGCCCACAAGGACAGTTAGCCTAGTACTGCTCTATAAACCTATAAACATCTTTTGGAAGAATGAAACTTCTGGAATGCAGCTCTCCCTAAATGTAGCACCACAATGTCAGTACTGGTACATTAATCCAAGTACCAGGTGTGTGGATACAGCCCCACAGTCTTCTGATTTTCCCGGCATCAAAGTGCTGATCCAGTGATATTATAATGCAATACACAACAACAGCTGATATTCCTGAAACAAATGGATTGACATAATTTTAGTTGCATTATACCTCATTTATAATCTAACCAATCACTGTGAGTCAAACATTACATAGCTCATTCAAATTCTGCCCTCTTTTAAACCTCATTCCTCCTCTGCATGTATTGTTGCCACAATTCCCATTTTTTTTGTAATTTGCTACTACCCTGATCCAATTTCCAGTTGTTTTATCTCTGTTACTATATATTTATTTTTTAATTTTAATACTGTGTGAAAACAATGTTTCAAAGAGTTTGTGGAATATGGAGTAACTACTCACACCTGGTAGAACACTTGATTATTTGATCTTTGCACGTCATCAGACTTCACTAGGTGTGATAAATCCCTCCTTAATGCACACCCCTGCCATAGATTCTTTAACTGTGCTTATAAAGAGACTTCTGACTAAGTAAGTTAAGGTGAGGACAAAGGATAGAGGAGTCCCGGTCAGCTTACTAAATTTTTTTTAAATAAATTAAAAGGCAATGGAAGGAAGAATAAGGACAACAGACAAAAAATCTAAAGCAAGGTTTGAAAAAGGAGTTTAGCCAAGGACAAGTAGCCGAAAATCAAACTATGAAGAAGAAGAGTAACAGACAATATGGAACACTAAAGAACTACCTACAGAGAAAGAAAAAAGTATAGAAAGCCACACTGACCAAAAGGAGATGAAAAGGAGAAATAAGAAAACTGATGAAAAATGATAACATCTTGCTATCATTAAATTTGGCAAGGGGTGTGTACAATGTTTCCAAACTCAGAAAAGGGAGAAAAGTAATAAAAATAATAAACTCGCCTTCTCCCTTTTCTCCAAGTCCAGCAAACCACAAAGAAGGACACAACCTGTAACCTAGCAATTGCTGAGCTACTGAAATGCCAACCACAGGAAACAGATGATCTTCCTGCTTCAGTGTTTCAGTACACAGCAAACAGGAAGCAACAAACTGCTGATTTCCTGAAAACACAATATGTTGTGGCCTGAGTTCTACATTAATAAGACACAGAAGTGAAGCTTCCCTGGAACATTATAAGAGACATGGTTTTACTCTATTATATAACCTTTAGAATGGTGAGCACTGAGCACTACAAACTTGCAGTGTGTTTATATTATATCAAGTATTAGAATGTGTAACACTTAAAAATTCTTTTAACAATTTGAGGAGAAAACTGCTGCATCATTTTGAACTCTAGAATTAAAGAAACTTGCAAGAATGAATCACTTAACATACTGGGCAACCATAATTTATTGTTAATCTTGCTGGAATAACTTGAAAAGCAGCTGGTGCATACAGCAAAAGTATGCAATAATGATTTAAAAATGTATATCAAATGAAGAATTGACAGGTTCTAACTGTGTTAAATACTATTGCCAATATATGCAAGTTTAAACAAACAATGACACTTTCCTTCAGAGAGAAACTTACAAAAAATGCTTTTATATGCATAAAACAAGAGTCATATATTCAATATCTGAGAGTTAAGACAAACTGTAGCAGTAAATAGTAGGAATTAATATTGACTATGATATAGACGTATTTAAGTAATAATAATGTGTGCAAAGGTCAGAGGTGAAATAGAATGAGTGTACACCTGTACCGTGAGGAATGGAGGAGTGTTATTGTGGAATGGGAGCAAAATGAGATACTTTGTTACAAGGTACTAGACTGCAGCAGAGCTGGATCCAGCATGAGACAACCAAAGCAGTTGCCTAGGGCCCACTGGCTTGGGGGGCTCACTAGCTAGGAAGGAAGACCACTGGCCAGAGGCTGCCACAAACTTACATTTCTTCTTTAAAAATGCATTCTGTGTGTGTTGTGTTTCTTCTTTAAGGATGCATGCAGAGTGTGTCCTTAGTAGCGTCTGTGCATGTGTCTTATTAAAGATGCACAGAGCGTGATATCTGAGATGAGCAACAGTATGGATTTTCCAGATGACAGTTATGCTGTAGGTTAGTGAAGAAGTGTATGTGTGTCTAAATAAAATGTCCTACTTAAGGGTGACAGGTTAGTTTATTTAATCAGGCTCAAGCTCAAACTCTGTACCTTAGTTACAGGACACAAGAGCCTGAATCCTCTGCACCAATTAATAAACTATTTCAGTACATTTTCAAGGAATTTTAACTTTCAGTGTATTTTCAATTAAGTGTGATGTGAGTTTCCATACATTTTCAAGAACTGTGAGCTTCAAGGTAAGATAAGTTTACTCCTGCTCATGTTGTCTGTTTTCAAGGTGCAACTGTTGTCTAGCAAATGGTCATTACTGCATTACTGTTTGTGCTAGAGAATTTGAAATCAGTGTTAGTAGCATAGCAGGTAGCATAGGTGCTTTTGATGCAGAAATCTGGGGGTTACTGACACTGCCTTGTACTTTAAGGGTGGGGGTTGGGGTGCTGCATTTCTGATTGTGTCCTCCTTTGGTTGAGATGCCTTGTAACTGTGAACCTGTTGTTGGTTTGCCATCCTTTCCCTATTGCAATAATAGTAGTTTAACATTTTTTTATTGCAATACTAGTAGTTTAACATTTTTTTATGTAACATATGCATTTTATTCTTCAAGTACAGCAGGCACTAAATTTGTAGATGAAACACGGAAATATAAACTTGTTTGCTGGTAGCAACCTTTTCATCAGTTACTCTTTAATGTGGAATTATTGATATGACTTATACTTCTGCAGAGATTGTTCATATTGACTAATATAGTAGATTGTAATGACAGAAGTTTGAACGACCATTTATGGTTGAAATGTTCTAAAATGGACAGTTTTGTCATTATTGGTTCATACGTTTTGTTTCATTGCTTACTGGAAAAATGTTCAAAACTGCAAATTTAAAACACACTCTAACAGGTGATGCTGTATTATACAAGGAATATAATTTAATACAATCAGAAAGATGAGTCAAAGAACACATGCATGTGTGCATGGTCTTGAATTGTGGGAGGGGCCTATGGTTTGAAAACCTCCCAAAGGTAAACGTAATCAGCAATGGCCAGATGCATTTTCGTTGAATGTGGGTTTCAATGCCATTTCAATGGATGTGAGTTTCAAAGGCAGACAAGTTTACTCTTAATGCTAAGTCTGTTTTCATTGTGAGACTATATTGTTTTGTTTAGCAAATGTCAAATGGTGCTTGTGCTATAAAATTTGAAATAAATGTTTTAAATTAAATCCAAATATCTGTAATCATTGTAGAAGTAAAAAAGAAAATAGTATGCACACTGACAGGTTTGAACAGTGTTTATAGTAAGGAGAAATAGCCAAGTAATGGGAAATTGGAATGGTTATGGGGGGCTGCTGGGGAGGCTGCTGCAGGGGATTGGGGGCACCCACTCCATTACCCTACTTAGGGCCTCACTTGACCATGATCCAGCTCTGGACTAGAGGCAGGAGGAAATTAATCCTACCACAAAGTGCAGTAGAAAGATAGCACATGACCCACAATAGTGCTGCCTGCCACAGGAGTGAACATCCAACCAGGCAGAGTTGCCATCTGTTGTTAGATAGTCAGAATTTAATATTTCTTAACTGAATGGAATGCTTTGCAGGACAAACCATACTGTCAGCAATGTGTACTTTTAACTCTAGTATGAAAAATTACTAGTGTAGAGTTTCATTTATTTATACCATTTCATAACATATTTATGTGTTTCTCATACAGAGCTTTTGTTTACACCAATATTTAGAGGAAATGAATACAGTATTTTTTTCCTAAAGTACTAGGTCATTTATATATATATTTTTTTCTTTTTTTAACAGTACACAACTGTCCAAATCAGGATAATCCTGCAAAAACTAGGACATGTTGGTAACCCTAAGTTGGAGTGCAGTATGGCAAGGTCCCTTGAGAAAAACCTTCTTAAGGGGCCAGAGTTCACACATTTAGCAAGAAGAAGGTAGACCTACGGCTTGCCAGAAAGTACCAGCTGGGGTGTCTGGCATCAACACTGGCAAAGGAGCAGAGGAAGATGAATGTTATAAGGAAAGTATTTATCACAGAAAATGTTTGGACAAAAACCTTTCATCACTAAACATCGTGTGTATATGTTCAACTTGTGTGTCTTGGTACCAAAGAAAATCTATTTAGCACTCAATGAATGCCAAAAGGATATGGTAAACCTATTGGAACCCAAAAGGTATAGGCAGGTTAGGGCAGGTAAAAAAAAACATTATAACTGTTATAACTGGACATCGGTAGGAAGGCAGGGAAGTGTTAGTAGCAGTCATTGATTTTTTCCTTAATTCAGAAGATTCTAAAAAAAGTCCAAGAAAATTAGAGAGCAGTCAAAGATGCATAGCAGATAACAGCCATTATGTTTCATATTCTGTGCTCATATGCTTTACTAACTGTAGAACAGAGTGCCTATACAAATTTTATAGTTAGTTACTAGGCTTGCAATCCAAGGGATCATTGATGAACCTAGCCCAAATTCCCAGTTGTCCCTAAGCATTTTCTGGTTAAGTGATTTGCTTAAGGTCATACAGCAGACAAATAAAGTCTAAGGGAATCAAGCACTGTACCAGGAGTAACTACAGTTCACAACCTTAAGCTTTTGCACTAACTTCCAGATCTAGAGGACTGAGACAATGATTATCATCATCATCATCAACCCCCTTTTTCCCATTTTTCTTCATGGGTCGGGGTATTGTGTTAAATGCTGCCATCTCTTTCAATTCAGTGCCACACTCCAGCCATCTTCGACACTCATGCCTGACTGTCGCAGGTCTTCTCTCACACAATCCATCCACCTCTTTGCTTGATGTCCTCATATCTTCTTACCTATTTCCTGCCTGTTCCAAATCACCTTCACCAAATTGCTGTCTGCTTTTCTGCACGTCTCCAAACCAATGTAATCTATTCTCTTTGATCTTTTCTGCAATTAGAGCTACTTTGGCTTCCACTCTTATGTCCTTATTTCTTTGTCTGTCCCACAGTGTGCACCCTGCCACCCTTCTCAGGCACTTCATTTTGATCACCTCTAGCTTTCTCATCTGCTCTTCCGAATATCATCTGTACCATACAGTAGTACTGGCTGCACCACTGTCTTGTACACCTTACATTTCAGCTTCTTTGGCATTCTTCTGAGATTTACTACAGCTGAGACTCTATACCATTTGGCTGCAGCTCCTCTGATTCTAGCTTTAACTCTTCCTTCAGACTTCCCTTCTCCTCAATCACCCCTCCCAGATACTTGAAGTTATTAACCTGTTCCACTATCCTACCTTCTACCTCAGTTCTCAGCTTCTTTTGATTTCTCCAATTTGCTGCCATTACCACTGTCTTATCTGTACTTAGTTTCATCTCATGTACCTTCAGGTTTGCATTCCATTCCCCTATCCTTTGCTGACGTTCTTGCTCAGTCTTCTTGTAATGCCACATTGCCTGCACACATCAACTTTGTTGATCTGTCCCCTTTGACCTGTTTGCTAATGTAGTTCATCACCAGTATGGACAGCAGTGGGTTCAGAGCTGAATCCTGGTGTACACCCACTCCTAGTGGGAACCCCTCTGTGAGACAGAACATCGTTCATACTTGAGTCATTGGGTTCTTGTACATAGCCTGCACTAATTCTACCAATGTTTCTAGGACTTTGAGCCACCACAGTATTGCCCAAATCATCTTTCTTGGGACATTGTCATATGCTTTCTCCAAGTGTAGGAATCCCCAGTTGGACTCTTTCCTCATCTCTAGCTTCTTCTCAACTATCTGTCTCACTGCAAACATCAGGTCATTTGTGCTGCATCCTGACCTGAATCCAAACTGCTCATCTACCATTTTACTTTCTATTACTCTGTGTATCCATTTATTAACCACCCTCTCCAGAACTTTCATGTAATGTGACAGGAGTTTGATGTCTCTTTACTACATGCAGTTGTGGCTGTCCCCTTTGTTCTTGTAGACTGGCACAAGTATGCTTGTTCTCCAGTCATCTGGGATATGCCCTTCTCTCCACAGTGCTATGAGTGCCCTCAGGAGCCATTTCTCCCCTATCTCACCCAGCATCTTTATCATATCTGCTCTGACCTCATCTGAGCCTCCTGCATTCCCTGACTTCATTTTCCTTAGTGCTATTCTTACTTCTTGTAGGATGGGCTCTTTTTCTTCTCTCATCATAGGCTGCATCTTTGGGCAGTCCAGCTTTTGTGGGGGGGGGGGGTCTTCATTCAGGTGCTTCTGGAAATCCTCCTTTTATCTGTCTTTGGCATCCTATGGACTGGTGAGTAGGTTGTTGCTAGCATCTCTTATGAAGGGTGTCTTTACTCTTTATCTTTCGTTCTTTCTTTGCCTTGCAACCTGATATAGTTTATCTGTGCCACCTACTGAGGTCACTCTCCAGATGGCAAACTGCCTCCTATGCCCTGTTCTTCACTATTGCAATTCCTTTCTTAGCTTCTTTGTTAGCCAACTGTATTTCTTCCTAGCCTGGTCAGTTTGTTCTGTCTCCCACTTTTTCCTGCACTCCTTCTTACTTTTGATGTCTTCCTGGACTTCTGCATTCCAACACCAACTTTTCTTATGTACCTTATTGCCATACCTGGCTTAGCCACATGTCTATTCTGTAGTCTTCATGTATGCTGTTTTGAGGCACTGTAATTTTTCTTCAATTCCACCTATTTCCTACTGTTCTTGGGGTGCTAGAACCCTGAGTAATTCCTTCAACTGTTGTGCTTTCTCTCCTGTCAACTTCCAGGTCTTCAGCCTAGTCTCTGTTGACCTTGGAGCCTTCTCTAACCACTGCTTACAGCTGATTGTGGGAACCAGTAGTTTATGCTGTGGGTTGACTGTTTCACAGGGTCGACTTTGCAATCATTGATTCTACCCCAGTGCCCTTTCCTTACTAGCAGGAAGTCTACCTGAGTTGCATGTTGGTCACTCTTGTATGTGATCTTGCGTCTGTCTCTCTTTCTGAACCATGTGTTGACTTCTATCAAGCCATTTGCTAGACAGAAGTCTAGAATGGCCTCTCCTTCTTTATTCCTATTGCCCCATCCATGTGGACCCAGGCAGTCCTCATATCCTGTTCTGCCTGTCCTGATATGTGCATTCAGGTCCCCCATTATCAACAGCAATTCATGTTGTTCTGCTTTATCTAGTAGGTCTTGCAACTGCTGTCTGAATGCACTCTTTTCCTCACTATCACAACCCTGTTGTGGGGCATAGGCTGAGATTATGAATTCTACTCTATCATTTTTCATATATATATATATATATATATATATATATATATATATATATATTATATATACATTTTATATATATATATGTAAATATATTTATATATATATATGTAAATAATATTTTGTAAATGTGATGGTGATACTCAATTTACTAGAGGCATACAAACGGGATTCCACCTCCTTCCTCATATGGTTTAAAAGAGCGTAGCCTATTTTAAATGTACTAGCTGGCTTAACGCTCTATGTTTCCTGCAGTACCCAGTATGTTTTAATCAGCGACATACTGTCTGACTTATGACTAACTCTATGTAGACTTTTAGGCTTCCTGAAACAGTGTGCTATTTTCTCGTAGTACCCTGCCATTACAACTACGCATCTCTTACTAAGCTCCCCCACGTGTTGAGCTGGTATTAGTTGGGAGGTGTATAGCTAGTAGTTTTAAGGTCACTACCCTATACGTGATATACTTACTACAGCAGTTAGCCCTGTTGGGGATACTGCTGCTCCACTAGTTTCTAACTTCTTTTCCTTTTTCTAGACGACGCCAGTTGCTAACTGCTTCACCTAACTTAGTTGCAAACAACTGTATGTTTGCGATTTAGCGGGAAAGTGGTTTCAGGTGCCCTGCTCCTCTCTCTCCCTCCTCTAGCGACTCCAATTATACCGCTGGATTATCCCCTTCTATCCTCTCAATTTTGCTGCGATTTGGTTCACTAGATGTTCTCCTTGTTAGCTGATGCTAACTACAAGTGCCCACCTAACTTATTTTAACTCCTCTCTGAGTGCTCAACGCGGTCCACTGTATTTCGCGCCATAGCGCGAAAGTGGTTTCAGATGTCCTGCCCCTCTTTTCACCCTCCTCTAGCGACCTATATTTACATCTTCTGTATGTCCCTTTCTTTCACTCTTTTTTACTGATATTTGGTCCATTCGCAATAGTTACTGGATACAGCCCTACTTTTAACTTTAGTCTGGGGCCCTTAAGGTTGCTCCCTACCTGCTGTATGTAATGTACTTACCCCCCCCAGATTAATATAGTACGTAGGCTGCCCTCTAGTACTGTCCTCCTGAAGAGAATTTATATGTTTTATGACTGTACAATGATTCTTACACAAAAGAAAAAAGACAGATTTGCTACCTGCTTCTAATGTCTCAACTAGAACTCTGTATCAGACTGTATATTGTATGTACTTTAATGCAACTGTTGATCAATTTTGTTGATGGTATGCTACTAAATTATCAGTTTGTTAATGATATGCTATTTAACTTAATACTTTGCTAACACTGTCTCTCATTTTGTTTTTCTTCTCTGTATCACTTCCTTCTTCTTTCCTAAAAGCTCTAGGCTCTAGCTCTACTCCTGCCCTAAGCTACTCCCAACCTGTGTCTGAAGACCTTGGCCGTCTAATCAGTGAAACTAATGCGGACTGCATCAACCTACCCTGTCCATTCTAGGAATAAAGAGTATGTTTGTGCTCCTATATTACTGATTTTTTTGGCTCCCTTTTTGGGTCTCCTAAAAGAGCTTAAAGCTGCCAGTGTTTCAGCCTCTACAGCCAGCTACCTCTTGCACCTGACCTCCCCCCTTGTTTTGTACTCACTTCTCCTTCCAGCCTCTCTCTTCACCCTACCTTTTTCTTTTCACTTTGCCCCCTCACTATCCTATCCCATATTTCCATCCCCACTCGCTATCCTTTCTACCTGGACTACTACTTACCAAAAGTACCTTCCTCTCCCAGCTACTACCTTGTTGCTACCTTGGCTCCTTCTAGCCATTTTCAGACTTTAAAGCTTATCACTGTCCTTTTTCTCTTAGCGACCTGTACTCTCTACCCTATTTTGCCATCTATCAGCCTTTCATCTACTTTGAATCCTTATCAGCAACTAGCTTTTTCTCTTTTTTACCTCTACAATTCCTCCTGTCCTCCTGCTGTAAGCTTTACACTACCTCTCTATTATTAAAACACTGTTCAACTTTCTGGTAATCTCTAGTCTTATCCCTACCCTTTCCTACTAGACTTTCACCTAGTCTGTTCTTAATTACATGCATTTCTGATTGTCTCCTTCCTTCACCTCTTCTTCAAGTGACAATTTCTGAAAATTTCTGTATCAGTAATTATGCTCCATTATGATCCATAAGCATAGGATTTTGAAACACTGTTAGACATGAAGAAACGTAGCTTTGGAGTCAATATGCTGCCAGGTTTGAATGAGGTAGTGAATATTAAATATGTACTTAAGTTGAAAGTAGCCAAATTATGATGTATGAAAAGTTAAAACCCTTTTATTATATTTTGTAACAGACCATTTAGTTTGTATTATTAACAATAAGAAAGAACAGCATTTTAATGTGATAACAGATGGTTCAGTTGTTTAATAAATATTAATCAATGGTTGTGATACAATTTTTTCTTAATCATATGATCTAGGGTCACATGGACACTTACATAGTATTCTACATAACACGTTATCTGATGAAGTATGTTTAATAAAAGATGAAGGCATTCCGTATACCTTCTCTTTGTTATGTACTTTTGATGTTTACAAGGCTGTTTGGTGACTTTATGATTCACTACATGTTAAACTAAACTAGTGAATGTACTTAAAAGGATTTTAGGAAGTGGCACTAATTGTATTCTAAGTAATGAAGATTCCAGTGTAAACAGATATGTAAAATGATCTGCCACCACACATTATTTAGATTTGTTTTTTCATTCATTGAATTAGAATATTTAGCTGAAATTGAAGGTCATGGTTATTTTATGCACATTATTCCTATGATTTTGGTACCCAAACATGTATTGTTAGAATTTATATTTTTAATAAACTGAATACAAAAATTAATTCTGATGAAGTAATTTTGTCTCCGTTATCAAATCAAGTTCTTTTTCTTTTAAAATTTGAGTAATAATAGACTAAAATATTTAATATAATGGCATCATCATATATAGGAAAAGTAAAATAACTTAAAGGATGTTTTATTAAAGAAAACAGAAGACTGCATCAAAATTAATGACAGTGAAGAAGTACATAAAACAATGATACAGGATTCTCCTGTTTATCATACTACACCCAAACACGTCAGAATATTCTGTTATCTAACATCACCTTTTCCCTTGTCAGACTGTCAGACAGTTAAAAACTATTCTCCTTTATATCATACTATACTCTGTCATATCACCCCCAGTCACCCTGCTACTTTCTCTGAATACTATCTAATTGACCTTCTGTTAGTATAACTAATGACATTATGATCACCAACTTTTAATCCACACCCTGCAAACATTCTGTCTAGATACTGGAGCCCTCCAATGGTTTCAGTCCTACCTGAATGGTCGAAAGCAGGCTGTCCTCTGGCAGAACAAACTCTCTAACCTTCTACCTAACACCTTCGGAGTACCACAAGGCTCTATACTAGGGCCCTTGCTGTTCTCCATCTTCATTAACGACCTTTATACTGTCATCCCAAAAGTCAGCTGTATCCAATATGCTGATGACTCTACTCTGATTTGCTCGGCCACATCTCCAGTAGAGTTATGGTCAGCTACCCAGACTACCTTTAATACAATAGAAAACTGGTTTTCTGAACATCGTCTGATCCTAAATCCCAAAAAAACTAAAATGCTGTTATTTTCGCCAACACGTAGGTCTACCACTTTCACCTTTACCATAAAATCAAATGATGGCACAATAATCTCCAAACACAAATGCCAAGAGGTCCAGCAAGACAAACAACGTTCTCAGTAGAAAAACCACTTTAATGTGAAGAGCAAAGCTTTCGGATAAAATCCTTTATCAATACTGAAAATACAAATGCAAATGCAGAGTATATATAGGTCTAAAAAAGTCATATGACCGGCAGCCAAGAAGTCACATGACTCAACCATTAAAACAAAACATGTATAAATATGCAAAGCTAAAAAATGCAACAGCATAATGCATATATGAAAACAAAAAACATTTTAAAAAAGCAAGAATGTATATTTTTTAAAAAAGCATACTTTTATACCTAAAAATCAAATGTACAATCATATACATAAAGAGAAAATCTCATAATCTAGATCTACTCATTCTAACCAAAATAGGTTTAAGGCTGACAGTACTATTCAAACCAGGGGGTGAGTCACCCATCAATCTAATTATCCAGTTATATTCTTTAATTTCTAATTTGTTATTGATATCACCACCTCTGGGTGAGGGTGAAACATGGTCTATAGCTTTAAATTTAAATACATGCTGTTCACCAAAACATAGCCTGTGTTTATATAAAGCATTAGTGTCAACACATCTTCGGATTTCAGACTTGTGTTCTGTGATCCTATCTTTAAGTTTACACGTGGTTTTACCCACATAGAAAGAGTTGCATAATGCACAGGTAGCGAGGTAAACCACGTGGGTGGTAACACAAGTAGCAGTTACATTGAACCTAAAGAGCCTCTTACTGACTGGGTGTTCAAAGATACCTAAATGTTCATCATCAATGTCATCACAGCACGAGCAATTATAACATTTTCGTGTACCCATAGTGCTGGATGGATGTGTTGTGATATTTGTAGGAAAATCTTTGTAACAGAGGACACTCTTGAGGGTTCTCATGTTACGATATGCAAAAAATGGGACATTGCCCAGCATTGCTTTTAGCTCTTCAGATGCCATCAAGATTAGCCAATTCTTATGGATAATACGTTTAATACATGGTGTCTTTGTACTAAACGAAGTAACGTATCTTACTTTCATCTCATTCTGGATGGACACATTGGGCAAGCCAACAGCTTGTATTTCTGTGGCGTCATTTGACATAACAGGGGCCACCCTCGACTTTCTTTCCTCTAGCACATTTAGTTTCTCATTATTTAAGATGGTAGCATCATAACCACTGTTAGTGAAATCAGCTATCATCTCATTCAACTGTTCAGAGAAGCTAGGATCTTCCGTGTTAAACCTACTGGCTCTATAAAATTGAGACCTGACAGTACCTCTAAAAACATGTGGCGCATGCATACTACTTGCATGAGTGTACCTTCCTGCACAGACTTCCTTTCTATAGAGGCTTGTTCTAAGTGTACCACCGTCAAGACTCAAGTTGATATCCAGAAAATTAATAGTGATTTCAGATGAACACATTTTGAACTTCAAAAAAAATGAAATTGAATTGATGTACAGCATAAAATCATTCAAATCCTGTAACATGCCCCCCCCAAATCAAAAAACAGTCATCCACAAATCGTTGAAAGAACTTTACATTATCTTTATATGGATTCAAACCACTAAATAAATGTTTCCTTTCCCACTGGTATAAAACTAGGTTGGCATAAGTATTGGCTACCGAAGTACCCATAGCCACACCTGTGAGCTGAAGATACAAGGATTCATTAAAAAGGAAAACATTATTTCTCAACACCACATCCATGAGAGTACATATTTTTTCTATTTTGTGGAAGTTGGGATCAGGACATGAGACTAAGAATTCCCTCAACAAATCCAGGCCAATATCAGTTGGAATGACAGTAAACAAAGATACTATGTCTAGGGTTACCAAAAGGTACCTTCTTAGATGTAGAGACGGCTTCTCTATGTTATACCATTGCTTAAGCTTCTGAACAAAATCAATGGTGTCACGTAAGATAGAGTCACATTGACTAAGATATGGTTGAAGTTGATCATGCAAATAAACTGAAAGCGGCTCTGTTACCCAACCAGCACCTGGAACAATTGGCCTCATTGGTGGATCAGTGAGGGATTTGTGGATCTTAGGAATACCATATAACTGTGGGGTGATTGGGCACGGTACGGTCAAATAATTGAATAGATCTAAGTCTATGTCACCTTGGATCTGTAGGTCATATGACTTTTTTAGACCTATATATACTCTGCATTTGCATTTGTATTTTCAGTATTGATAAAGGATTTTATCCGAAAGCTTTGCTCTTCACATTAAAGTGTTTTTTCTACTGGGCACAATAATCTCCCCTGACCCATCTACAAAACTATTAGGTGTCATCATAGACAATAATCTCAAATTTGACCTACATGTTAACCAAACTATCAAAACCATCAATAAAAAACTAGGGTCACTTTACAGAATAAAAGCCTTCCTAACCCCTCCAGCTAAAATTGCCATAGCTCGCTCTCACCTTCTTTCAACCCTTCTGTATGCATCCCCTCTACTCTCGAATCTCAATTTGCTACAACCACATTGCCAGGTTTGCCACTGGGCTGCCTTTTAGGACACATCATTGCATCAATCTAAATCAGCTTGGTTGGCTTGAACTACCTAGCCTAATCCAGTATAACCAACTGATTATGGCCTATAAAATCCTCTATAATCTGGACAATACTCCTGCACTTAAAAATATTATCACCCCAATAACAACCTAGACCGCTTCAATCCTCTAACAAACTACTAATTCAGACTAGCAAAATTAATAACACAGCCGGTGATTCTCTCTTTGCAAACTCTGTAAGTAGATCCTGGAACTCTCTTCCAGCTGATATTACCTTACTTTCCACCTTAGGTCAATTTAAAACTAAACTCAAATAACATTTGTCACTTAACTGACTATGTCAATGTATCAAGCCTGGCTAACTCTCTCTAGAATGTGTAAAAATCTGTTAACCAGTTTACTGTGTAATTTAATTTAATCCTGACTTGTGCTCAGGATTAACTGTAACCTGTAGAACTTGTTTAACTTGCTTACTTATGTAATCTCTGTAAATAGTCTGTTTGTAATATGGAATGCTGGTATTATGTAATGCTGTATCTGCTTACCCTTGGAGCTTTTCTCCCCGGGCCTCCGCTGAAAATGGACATGCATCCAGTCGGACTATCCCAGTCAACAAATGTAAAATAAAAATAAAAATAATGAGGCACCTATCTATCACTCCCATGTTTTCTTAACTCCTGTTATTGTTGTGTCCTTCGGCTTATCCTGGTTAGGGGTCGCCACAGCGGAACTCCGATCCACTAATGTTTGGTAGTGGATTTTTACGTGCCGAGTTACCAGCCCTGACACATAACCTTCAATGAAGGCATGCCCATTCACGCATGCCTCTGCACAGAAGACGCTCTAGCTGAGAATTGAATGGGACAACGTCTTGCTGTGAGGCGACAACGCTACCGCAGCACCACTACTGCGGACTCCTGTATCACTATTTATCCCACAGTGACTTTTAATAAAAAATATTTCTGTGACCTTCCACCACCTCATATTCTCTAATTTTACATCTGTTACCTCCATACAGCCAAACCATTACACCTGCAAATCATGCTTAAATTTCTGCCTCCCACTGTTTTCTTCATGTATGAACTACAACTTTGAACTACAGTAAAAGTGAATGAATTTTCATTCACTGGGAATCTGATGGTGCCATGCTTTCACTCTGTATACACAATTTTCTCTCTTTGTTGGCACACATTAAAACCAACCACATTGACAGCAGACAACCTCCCAGCAGAATATCTCAAAATAGCAGCCAAAGCAATAGCATATCCAGTGACCATCCTAATTAACTGTTCCATTTCCAAAAATCTTACCCAGACCTCTGGAAGGTCTCTCATATTATTCCCTTACATAAAGGGGGAAACTCAAAAGAACTAACAAACTACCACCCCATAGCCATACTGTCCCCCCTCTCAAAAATTCTAGAAAGGTGTATTCACATTCAGATAATGCAACACCTAACCATACATCATCTGATCACAAACAGCCAACATGGGTTCAAGCCTCACCACAGCACAACCACAGCTCTCATAGATTTCATTCACTTAGTTAATGAGCACAGAATTGATGGCAAATATGTCTCAACTCTCTTCCTAGATCTTTCCAAGGCTTTTGATATGGTTAATCATAACAAGCTAATTAAAGTCCTGTCAGAACTAAATCTTAGCCAATCTACTATCAATTAGTTTCATAGTTACCTAGCAGGCAGTTAAATGGCACCAGAATCTACCCCCTCTGCTGCCTGTTACAACAGAAGTTCCACAAGGCTCCATTCTTGGACCTTTGTTATTTACCATATTCACAAATAACCTTCAAACTTTCACCCTCCACTCCTCAGTCATCCAATATGCAGGTGACTCCACATTAATCTGTGCCTCCTATTCTCTCCAAGAACTACACCAGCTAAAACAAGCTTCCTTTCTCTCTGTTGAATCTTGGCTGAATGACCACCAACTAATACTTAACCCTAGCAAAACAAAACGTTATAATTTTCCATCCAACCAAACAAACCAAGCCTGATCTATCGTTCACCATCTTACTGAGTAACAAAACTATCATATCTCCTGATACGCACGCAAAGCTTCTAGGGGTTATAATTGGCCATAACATGAAATTTGACATCCATATCTCCCTCACCATAAAGAAAGTCCACAAAAAACTAGGTTACTCTATATCAAAATAAAAAGTTCTTAACAAACTCTACTAGAGCCACTATTGCACGCATGTATCTCATCTCTACACTACTATATGCCTGCCCAATCCTCACCAACCTTAGAAAATCTGACCTATCCAAACTCAAAGCTTGTTATAACAAAATTGCCATATTCACTACTAACAATCCCTTCAGATCACACCACTATCTAGCTCTCAAACAACTCAATTGGCTTGAACTTCCAAACCTACTTCTTTACAATCAGCTTACCCTGACCCATAAAATTCTACACCATTCGAAAAAAAGCCTTCTTTACAACAACTAATAAGCCTGTACTCTTGTACCAGAAACCTTTGCTCCACAAGCAAACCTCTGCTCAAAGTAACTAAAGATAACAATGCAGCAGGCACACCCCTCTACTCTAACACCATTGCCAAACAATGGAATATATTACCACCCGTCATCACTGCTATACCTTCCATACATGAATTTAAGAAACATTTAAAACTACATCTAATGAACTCACCGCTCTGCAACTGTGACAGTCCAGGTTAATACTAGGACCCTATAAGACATCTATCTAAGTTCAATTACTACATTGTAGGAATTATCTATTATTATTTATTTTATTTTTTATTTTACATTTGTTAACCGGGGGTGTCTGACTGAGCTGAAAAGGGCCTTTTCAGCAGAGGCCCAGGGAGAAAAGCTCCACATAGAAAATTTTCAGATACGTTTAGATATTTAGACATGATCAGTATACACAGACATTACAATAGACATGTTTTTACAGTGGTATGCAGCACATCAGCAGTTACAGTGGATGAGGTTTTTAGTTTGCAGAGTGTGCTTTTGATTGAAGTGGTGGAAACTGTTTTGAGGGTAAAGCCTGTATTAGTGTTATTTGTGTTGGGGGGTATAGTGAGGTAGGAACTGTCCTGTGATACTAAGGATAGACTTGAGTTCACAAAGTAGGAGTTGAATTGTGTTTCAATGAGAACTTTAGTGTCAGGGGTGGTTGGTTTGGGGAGTAGCCTTTTGGGTGGGTTTTAGTAGCTGGTTTACATTTTTCCAAAATTTGGGGGGGGGGGGTGTTGGTATTTAGTTTGTAATGTTCTGTAGGTGGATTTTTTTGTCCAGCCTAATGCATTTTTTGCACGGATGCGCAGTTCTTGTTACTTAGTTAGGCTTTGTGTTTATTTGTTTTTTTTTATAGTAAAGCCAGGCAGTGTCTCTGGACTTGAGGATTTGTTTGGTTTCTTTACTGAGCCAGGAGCTTGTAGAGGTTCTAACCTTGATTTTGCGCAATGGAGTGACAGTGTCTAGGTGTTGTAGAAATGTTTTGTTGAGATATGCTACAGCCTAGTCAAGTGGGAGGGCTTTTAGGGGGGTCCAGTCACAGTTACAGAGTAAAGTACTGATGACCTCAGAAGATCTTTTTTTGTGTTTCTAGTGGATTTATAGTTAGTGGTTTTGCATATGCTTGTTCTACTAAGTATAAGGTATATTATGTTGTGGTCATTTAAGGTGTCTGGGAGACTGCCTGTGTGGGGGTACAATGTGGTGTTGTTAGTTAGGACCCAGCCAAGGATGGATTCCCTTTTAGATGTTTTATCACATCTAGTTGGAATTTGGACTAGCTGCTGGTAGCCATGGAGATTTATTAGATTACTTGGTGGTTCTGATATACAGATGAACCAATCTAGGTGGAAATCCCCCAGAATAAGGGTTTCTTGTGAGTATGTGGAAGAACACCAGGATAAGAAGTCTTCAACACTAGCAGGTGTATTACCAGGTGGAATATAGATCACAATTGTGGTGATGACCTTTTTAGGGTGAAGTTGAAGTTGTGAGATAAGTATGCCCCAATTATTGGGGGAGGGGTAGGAGTTTGATAATTGACATACAGTTAAGTTAGACTTATACAGTAAGGCAGTTCCACCCCCTTTACGAAGTGGTTTGTCTTGTCTAATGATATTGTAGCCGGTAAGCAGAACTTCAGAGTTAGCTATGTTTTTATTTAGCCAGGTTTTTGTTCAAGCAACTATGTTTGGGGAGTAGTGTGCTATTGTGGCCTGGAGTTCAGGTATTTTATTTTTGATACTTCTAATATTAATATTTGACATTAATAGATGGTTGGTTTTGCTACTGTTGTTGATTTGCTCAGGGATGAAGATAGTGGGGGTGTTATGTTCTGACATTTGTGTTGGAGCATTTTGTGTTGGACAGGATGGATTTGGGCCTGGGTTGGGGTGGATAACCCCACTTATGGTGACCCTGGTGTTAAAATGGTGATACAGATGTTGGAGTTTGGTGATGAGTGTGAGAAAATATTGTGTTTTTTTGGAGTAAGAATGAGAGCATATGTGTTTAGTTCTGAATTAGTCTGTTATGTAGTTCTTGAACAATTGTGGACAGATATTATTGTAATGTGCGGTGTCTGTATATTAGAGTGCATAGTATATTGTTGTGCTACTAAGTTTAGGGATATTGCTAGAGTGATAACTTGTGGAGTTGTAAAGAATTATGAGAAGACAGACTAGACTTAGTTGAGTAATAGTCATGGTTATAAAGTTTAAGTTGGTTCTAGGTGGAAGCCTGGATATGAATTTTAGGGTTGCACTATATGTGGATGGGTAAGTAGTGCGGGATGATGTAATAATGCCTAGCGGGAATGAGAGTGGTTGGGAGTATTTTGCGGTGGAGCAAGTTGATGTGGTGTAATGTGATCTGACCTGAGGAGCTGTGATTGGTGGAGGTGATGTGAGGTTGAGCTGTGGGTGTGGTTGTGATTACTATAAATGAAGAGGTAGTGGGGGCAGGGCAGGGGAGCGGAGAGAGCCCGAGCATTACTGAAGGTGAACGGAGCGGGGCAGAGCCCACCAAGACAAGAGTAATGGGCAGCAAAAAGTAAGTGTTACTTTACAAACCTGAACACTTTAAACACATTCCTGAGGTCTAATGGCTTACCAGCAAGCAGAATTCAATTGCTGAAGAGCACTTGAGTCCTGGTGGGAGACTAGTAATTTAATGATGGCTCCATGCTTAGCAGGATTCTAATATAGACTTAGTATTGGGGGAGGGGATAGCACAAGGGGTGTAAACCAGGTGGAATGCAAAGAAACCAGCAAAACCAGAGAAGCAATCAGTGGAAATCTATCAATGAAGGCCTCAGAGGGGGTAAGCAATAATTCAAACTCTACCTGTAAAGTGAAGGAGAGAAGAGACAGCAAAGTTTATTAAGGTTGAGAGTGTGTCTTCACATTGACTTGCTTATTAGAAGCCAGTTTGTGCATAGATTAGAGTATGTTCATAGGTTCATTGGTTCATACTAGGCTATCTGCCCTAGGGCATTTATAAGCCTAGCCAGAGTATGTTTGGCTTTCGCCACCCATTTTAAATTAATTTTGCTATGCCCTTTTTCAAGGTTAGTATACTGTTCCTCTGTCTAACAGTGACACAGAAGTGATACCCGGGGTAAACCTATGATCTCCCATCCACTCATCAAGATTCCTCTTGAAGAGAATCAATGAGGGACTCTGCCTAACCTGGACTGGGATTTTATTCCAGAGTGAAGAGAGCCTCTGGGTTAGGAATCTGTCCCTCCAGCATGTCCTATTTATTTCAGTGCTGAGGTTCAAGTATCTCGAGCGTGTAGCTCGATGGGATTTGGATTTTTTGAGGTGCAGCATGTCCCTTAATTCCGGGTTGGACATGGCCTTATACGTCAGGCACAGGTCACCTCTGAGCAGGCGGTATGCCACTGAGTAGAGCTGGAGTTTCTTTAACCAGGCAGCATATGGCATCTGTTTGAGCCCTTTGATCCTCTTGGTGAGTTACTTTTAGGGTCTTTCCAGTTGCTGCAGGTGTTTGGTAAGGTACATCCCAAAAGGAGCATTGTACTCAATTATGGGCTTGATGAGGGATGAGTAAAAAGGCACGATGACCTCCCCTAATCTAGATGTGAATCCCTTCATGATTAGGTGGGCTGTATAAAATGTTTTTCTAACCACTTTGGCCACGTGGTTGTCAAATGAGAGATTGCTATCAACTTGGGTCCCCAGGTCCCTAATTACTTCTTCTGTACTTAATGGATTACCACCTATGTGGTAATTTGTGGGCACTTTGTTTTTGCCAAAGGGGATGACTATACACTTTTTGGCATTTAGCTTGAGGCCATGGCTCTGGCACCAGTTGTCTGTTTCTATGAGACCCTTTTGGAGGATGCTTGAGAGTCGATTATGGCACCCAGTTTGCAGTCATCTGCGAACTTGGTCAGCCACAGTCCTTCCATGTTGGCCTGTACCTCCGAGAAATATATACCAAACAAGAGAGGTCCCAAGACTGAGCCTTGTGGGATGCCACTTGTAACTGGTTTGGAGTCTGACATGGCTCCAGCAATTCTAACCATGTGGGTTCTGTCCTTGAGCCAGTTTGCAACCCATCTAGTGACATAGGGGTTTATATTTAAGCTGGTGAGCTTATCTACAATGCCCGAGTGGGGTATTGTATCGAAGGCTTTTGCGAGGTCCAGATAGGCTGTGTGGACCACCTTCCCTTCGTCAATGGCCTTGGTGACTGTTTCAAAGAAGTCAACCAGGTTTAGCGATTTAGCGCGGAGTTGCCACTAGAGCAGCATCGGGCAGCGCCGGTTAAACAAGGTTAAACTCTAAGTCTGTTCTTCAATTTTTCCCTTAGAACTGCTCTGTTAGGAACCTAAACAGTTTACACCTACACTAAAAAGTGCAGCACTTGTTCCAAATAGCTTTTTCTTCTCAAAAAGCTCAGCACTTGTCTTATAAGCATATCCCTTGTCTTATAAGCATTCTCTTTGCAGGTCAAGCACTCCTATATTATACAAATCTCTCACTAGCAAAACCCCCCAGGAGTGCCCACTTCCCTGCTAAGCCCACTACTTTTCTGTCTCATACCAACTCATAATTCTTTCTAGCATGTCGAAGGGTCAGATGCTGGCGTCCTCTCCTGCCCAGTTGGTGAATCTGGGAATTCTGAGACAATGTTACAATTGCCTCATGTACACGGACAACCCTCTCCTCCTCCCACATAACACTAACACTTGTGAGAGATGCAGCTATTTAGCCAGACTGGAGGCTGAGCTCTCTCAACTCAGGACTGGCAAGACCAGGCAGGAGGAGAAGGCAACTACACACACCACAATACCAGTCTCACATAACTCAACCACACCACTGAATCAAACACATAAACACACTAAGACATACTCGGAGGCTCTGAGTAAAAATTTACCTAAACAGCAGAGGCCTCCAAAGCAGACACCCAAGCAACTGCAAATTCAATACACCACACAAACAACACATAAACAACAAAATCAGTGTGCAAAGCAGTCACTGCCCTTAAGGCCAAATACAACACCAAACATACTTGTCATAGGTGACTCCATAGTCAGACACACTGACGTCCCGCTCACCAGACTGAGTAAGGAGAAGGTCACAGTAAGCTGCCTGTCGGGTGCTAGAATCCGCCACATAACGCAAGCACTCAGGTCTCTTAACAGCAGGTACAAGTACGACTCAGTCATTGTCCACGCTGGTGTCAACGACCTGAGACGTACCTCCTTGGACTGCATGAAAAGAGACATTGAGGAGCTCTCTGATTATGTAGCCCAGGCAGGTATGACCCTGACCTTGAGCAGTATCCTACCTTCACCTAGAATGATGCCACAATACAGTGATAAGATGATCAGCTTTAATAATTGGCTTAAATTCTGGTGTCATTCAAAGGGGATCCAATGTCTGTCTGCCTGGGATGACATGCTGGACAAGCCACGCTGCTGCAAGGGACGGCTTGCACCTGTCACCCCTAGGCTTCCGGATATTGGCAAAGGCTCTGCCACCCCCATAGTGCCTTTTTAGGCAAGGCTCAAATTCTAAACCTACTACCCTAGAACACAAAAAAGGAAAAAAACTAAGGGTAATGCTGCTCAATGCCAGAAGTCTCAATCTCAAGATGCATGCACTCGAGGCCCTTCTCAGTATGGAGAACATCGATGTCTGTGCTGTGACAGAAACCTGGTTCAAGGCTCCTGAGAGCACCCCAGCACTATCAGGTTTCACCTCATATCATGCGTTCCGGCCCCAAAATCCGGACAACACCAAGAAAGGAGGGGGGGGTGTCCATATTCATAAAGGACACCCACACCTCAAGGTTGGTGGCAACGCGCGATGCATCGGAGACCATCCAGGTGCAATTAACCATAGGCAAGACTGCTCTGCAATTTGTAGCATGTTACAGGCCACTCTCTCAAACTCAGGAACCTCACATGGCCTTCCTGAAAACATTGGAGGATAAATGTATCTCCAAACACCATCATACTAGGTGACTTCAACTACCCTAATATAGACTGGGAACACTACTCAAGCCCAAACACTCTAGCCCAAAGGTTCCTGGAGTTCATAAACTCAAATGCCATGGAACAACTAGTCACCATCCCCACAAGAGGAGAAAACATACTTGATCTCATCATCACGAACATGGGATCACAATGTTCAACACCGAAGTATACCCCTCACTGGTGAGATCAGATCATAAACTAATCTCGCTGGAGGTCCTCATCCCGCCCTCCTGAAATAAAAAGACCACAGTGAAAAACTTCTCAAAAGCTGACTTCACACTTCTAAAAACTAGTGTGGTCTCCTTTAAGGCCCCTGAGCCAGTGGTAAACATTACTCAAACCGCTGAATCACTTACAAATGCCTTCTACCAGCACCTACAGGACTGCATGGATCAGGCAATCCCAAACAAAACTAAGACTCTTTGTACCAAAGGCAAGCGTCCAGTCTGGTGGACCCCAGCCATAAACAAGCTCTACAACAAAAGGAGGAAGCTACTACAAGATAGAGCAAAATCCTTGAAAGGTAAGACACCTTTGATCATTATAAGTAAAAAACTAAGAGCTCTCATAAAATCATCCAAGGCAAATTTTGAGAGAAAAATCGCCAAGGACTCAAAAGACAATCATAAGGCCTTCTTTAGCTATGTTAGAAACCTAGGAGGAAACACCCAGATATGCTCAGAATTAGTTCAAAATGATGTGAAGATTACTGAACCTACACACATTGCCAACATACTGGCTGACAGGTTCAGTGCAAACTCCCCCCCCCTCCCAAAAGGAGAGATATCTATACCAGAGGATTGTAGCCCCCCAAACATCTCCAACGCCCAGGTGAGAACTGCTCTCTCCAAAGCAAAAAACACAGCATCCATGGGACCGGATGGTGTCCCCAGCTGTGTGATCCACGAACTCAATGAGGAATTAAACCCGCAGTTAGGACAGCTGTTTAATCTTAGCCTCACCTCAGGATACGTACCCAAGGAGTGGCGCATGGTGACTGTGGTCCCACTTCACAAGGGCGGTGCCTCCACCGACCCTGGAAATTACCATCCCATTAGCTTGACAAGCCTTATCTGCAAAGCCATGGAGAGGATCATAATGGAACTCATAAATAAAGACATAGAGAACTTGCAGACTTTGGATCCAACCCAGTTTGGCTTTGTCAAAGGCAGATCATGCCTTTTAAACTTGGTTGACTTTTTCGAGACAGTCACCAAGGCCATTGATGAGGGAAAGGCAGTCCATACAGCCTACCTTGACCTGGCAAAGGCCTTCGACACAATACCCCACTCAGGTATCATCGAAAAACTCATCAGCTTGAATGTAAACCCATACATCACAAGATGGGTTGCAAACTGGCTAAGTGACAGAACCCACAGGGTCAGAGTTGCTGGAGCCATGTCAGACTCAAAGCCTGTCACAAGTGGTGTCCCACAGGGCTCAGTCCTGGGTCCACTCTTGTTCGGCATCTACTTTTCTGAAGTACAAGCAAATGCAGGAGGGTTATGGCTGACAAAGTTTGCAGATGACTGCAAACTGGGCGCCATAGTCGAAAACACATCTGACACAGATATCCTTCAGAAGGGCCTCAAAGAAACGGATAACTGGTGCCAGAGCCATGGCCTAAAGTTAAATAACAAGAAATGCATAGTCATACCCTTCGGGAAAAACAAGGTTACCCCTAGCTACCATATAGGTGGCAATCCACTGAGCACAGAAGACGTCATCAGGGATCTGAGGACCCAGGTTGACAGTAGCCTTTCGTTTGACACTCATGTTGCTAAAGTAGTTAGGAAAACCTTCTACATTGCCCACCTGATCATGAAGGGATTCACATCTAGATCAAGGGAGGTCATCGTCCCCCTGTACTCATCACTCATTAGACCTATGATTGAGTACAATGCCCCATTCGGAATGTATCTGACCCGACACCTGCAGCAGCTGGAAAGGCCCCAAAAGTTCCTCACCAAAAGGATAAAGGGTCTCAGAAATATGTCTTATGCTGCCCGACTGAAAGAACTCCAGCTCTATTCAGTCTCATACTGCTTGCTCAGAGGTGACCTGTGCCTGACATATAAGGCCATGTCAAACCCAGATTTGATGAATATGCTTCACCTCAAAAATCTAGATCCCTCAGAACCACAAGGGCGGGAGACTTAAACCTTGACACGGTTATTAATAGAACGTGCTGGAGGGACAGATTCATCACCCAGAGACTCCCTATGCTGTGGAACAAAATCCCGGTACATGTGAGGCAGAGCACCTCGCTGGCCTTGTTCAAGAGGAATCTTGACCAATGGATGGGAGATCGCAGATATACCCCAGGGATTACCTCAGTGTCACTGCTTGACAGAGGCACAGCAAAATAATAGGCATAGTTTTATTCAAACTAAAGGGGTGGCGAAAGCCAAATAACTATGGGCTAGGCTTATAAATGCCCTTGGGCAGATAGCCTAGTATGAACCTATGAACCTATGAACCTATGAAGAGGCAGGATCTGCCCTTAACAAAGCCGAACTGGGTAGGATCCAGTGTCTGTAGGTCCCCAATATCTTTATTTATGAGGTCCATGATGAGCCTTTCCATAGCTTTGCAGACCAAGCTAGTCAGGCTTATGGGGCGATAGTTTCCAAGGTCCGTTGAGGCACCACCTTTGTGGAGAGGGACCACTGTTGCTGTACGCCACTCTTTGGGTACATATCCTGTAGTAAGGCTGAGATTGAACAGTAGTTTTATGTTTGGGTTTAGCTCTTCTTGGAGTTCATGTAGGATGCAGCCTGGGACACCGTCTGGTCCCATTGATCACTGATGCTGTGTTTTTTGCTTTGGAGAGGGCGGCTCCCACCTGAGCATCTGAGATGTCAGGGGGGCAGCACTCTGCTGGGATAGATATTTGCCCTTTTGGTGGGGGGGGGGAGAAGTCTGCGCTGAACCTGTCAGCTAGGATGTTGGCAATGTCTGTGGGATCGGTGTATTTTTTGTCATTCTGGACTAATTCTGAGCATATCTGGGAATTCCCACCCAGGTTCCTAACATAACTAAATAAAGCCTTGTGATTATCCTTAGTGTCCTGTGCAATTTTTCTCTCGAAGCTGGCCTTTGACGATTTTATGAGTGCCCTTAGTTTTTTGCTAATACTGATCAGAGATGCCTTCCCTTTTTGGGATTTTGCTCTATCATGTAGTAGCTTCCTCCTTCTATTGTATAGTATGTTTATGGCTGGGGTCCACCAGACAGGTCGTCTGCCTTTGGAGGATTGGGTCTTGGTTTTATTTGGGATTGCATGATCCATGCATTCCTGAAGGTGTTCATAGAATGCATTTATAAAGGATTCTGCGGTCTGGGCAGTATTTTCCACAGGCCCGGGGGCTTTGAAGGATTCCACCTCGGTTTTGAGGAGTGTGAAATTTGCTTTAGAGAAGTTTTTCACTGTGATTTTCTGGGCAGGGGGTGGGGTCGGGATGTGAATATCCAGTGAGATCAGTTTATGGTCTGATCTTACCAGTGAGGGATACACTTCTGGTCTGGAGCATAGAGTCCCCATGTTGGTGATGATCAGGTCCAGTATGTTTTCCCCTCTTGTGGGAGTGGTAACAAGTTGTTCCATAGAATTTGAGTTTATGAATTCTAGGAACCTTTGGGCAAGGGTGTTGGAGCTAGAGTAATGCTCCCAATCTATGTTTGGGTAGTTGAAGTCGCCCAATATAATGGTGTTCGGAGAGACCTTCATATTTTCCAGTGTTCTCAGGAAGGCCGAGTGGAGTTCCTGGGTTTGGGAGGGTGGTCTGTAGCAGGCTATAAACTGGAAGGCAGTTTTACCCACTGTTAGTTGCACATGGATAGTCTCTGATGCTTCGTGCTTTGCCACCAACCTGGAGGTGTGGGTATCTTTGATGAATATCGATACTCCCCCTCCTTTTGTGGTTCGGTCTAAGTTTTGGGGCCAAAAAGCATGGTATGAGGTATAACCTGGTAGTGCTGGGGTGCTCTCGGGAGTCCTGAACCAGGTTTCTGTTACTGCACAGATATCGATGTTCTCCATGCTAAGGAGAGTTTCGAGTGCGTGCATCTTGAGGTTTAGACTTCTGGCATTGAGTAGCATTACTCTTAGTTTCTTATCCCTTGTGATACCTATGGAGGTGGGTTTGTCTTTTGAGCCTTGCCTAAAAAAGGCACTATGGGGGCAGCAAGAGCCTTTGCCAATATCCGAAAGCCCAGGGGTGACAGGTGCAAGCCGTCCCTAGCAAAGCATCGTGGCTTGTCGTGCATATCATCCCAAGCTGACAGGCATTGGATCCCCTTTGAATGACACCAATACTTAAGCCAATTGTTGAACTTGATCATCTTGTCTTCATATTGTGGCATCATTGTTGGTGAGGGTAAGATGCTACTCAAGGTCAGGGTCATACCAGCCTGGGCTACATGCTCAGAGAGCTCCTCTATGTCTCTTTTTATGTAGTCCAGGGAGGTACATCTCAGGTCATTCACACCAGCATGGACAATGACTGAGTCATATTTGTACTTGCCTTGGAGTGACCTGGGTGCTTGTGTTATGTGGCGGATCCTAGCACCAGACAGGCTGCTCACCGTGACCTTCTCCTTGTTCAGCCTGGTGAGTGGGACATCAGTGTGCCTGATGATAGAGTCACCTATTACAAGTGTATCAGGTGTGTTGTTTAGCCTTAAGGGCTGTGACTGTTCGGCACACTGGCTTTGTGAGATATGTGTTGCACGTGTTTTGTTTTGGGGTAGCGGTTGCTTGGGTGTCTGCTTTGGAGGTCTCTGCTGCTTAGGCAGATCTTTATTTAGAGCCTCCAAGTATGTTTTTGTGTGATTATGTGTTTGGTTTGCTGTCGTGGTAGGTCTATGTGAGACTGGAATTGTAGTGAGTGTGGTTTCCTTTTCCTCCTGACTGGTTATGCCAGTACTGAGTTGAGAGAGCTTAGCCTCCAGTTTGGCTATATGGTTGCATCTCTCACATGTGTTGGAATTTGTTGGGAGGAGGAGAGGGTTGTCTGTGTACATGAGCCAGTTGTAACATTGCCTCAAGATTCCCATATTCACCAGCTGGACCGGAGAGGAGATTGACAACTGACCTTTGGACATGCTAGAATAATATTGGGAATTCCTTTATAATTGAAAACAAGGGCCAATGGGGAGCGAGGGTGTAGTGCTTTTAATTTTTAGTGCTGACTTATAATTGCTTTAGTGAGCAAGTGCCAGGTAACAAGTGCAATGTGTTACAGGTAACTTAAATGCAAAAACGACAAACAGTAACTTTCTTTCAAGCGAAGCAAGGAAATAAGTACAGTAAGCAATGCAGATATCACTAGGGATCCACAGAAGCGCTGAGAAGCCGCATTTTAGGTGGAATTAGCGTTCCAGGGAAATAACAAGCATACAAACAAAGCTAGATTCAGCAGGTCTGGATCTAGTCTATGCTACAGCAAACAAGGTGTAGCAGAGACTAGGGAGATGCATTAGCAATTAAGGGGAATGTATAGAGATGCAAATAAACAGGCGGAGCTCAGGTGATACAAACTAAGGTAGAAAGCACTGAGAGGGCTGCTTGATGGTTAATTTAATCACAGAGATCTGAATTAAATGTATACCATCTATTGGACAGTCAGAATTACTGCACTAGCTGGGAGGGGGGAGGACACAAGGCTACAGCAGTCAGTTTTATTAGCACGCTGAGAACTACTAAGAAATACTGCTAATGTTATAGCTTCACTGTCATAAAACATGCAAGTAGAATGCCTTGGTGGACTGACCCTGCTCTTGTGGCTCAGAATGTATATCCTTGTTTAGTTTTGCAGTACTGATTCCTCCTTATACTGTATGGGTGGGGTGGTAGCCACAGACTGCAGAGTTGCTTGAGTGTGCTCAGCAAGCAGAATTCAATTGCTGAAGAGCACTTGTGTCCTGGTGGGGGACTAGTAATTTAAAGATGAGAATATTAATGAGAATTAATAACTGTTAACACTGCTATGTCACACTTAATTTAAAGTGGAATGTTTAAATATTGTATGTTATTAACTTAACTGTAATGCATGTAACAAATATTGATTAACATTGTTCTCTGAATTACTTAGTAAAAAACAATAAGAAATTATTTTTGGAGCTTTTCTCCCCAGGCCACCACTGAAAAAGGACCTGTGTCCAGACAGACTTTCTCGGTAAACAAATGTAAAATAAATAATAAAATAATAATTTTGTAAGTAAATATCCAGGTGTGTACAATTATTAACCTATGTAAATGAATGTTTTGACATGATATTCTAAATATTTCTGTAAAACTACATTGGAGCTTTTCTCCATGGGCCTTCACTAAAAAATGGGTTCATCTCAGTAAGCAAAGAAAAACAGATGGACGGATGGATAGATATATAATATTTATTTGGAAAATACATGAAAAGTGCTGAAAAATTATATGAATGGTATAAAGGATTCATATTAATTCAAGATAATTTAAAAATGCTATAAGTACAATTTCAGAAATGAAAAACTACTGTCATGAATAATACCAGAACCACGCGAATTGGATCAACAAATATGTCAGTCAAATAGCAGCACTTCCAAGATGCTAGCCGCTACCTCTCACAGTAAATTCAGCACAGAAATAACAATGCTGTTAGTAAAAACAAGAACTTTTAATTAACACGAAATTGTAGACACAGAGTTAAGCGCTTTCACTCGACAATCCGAGCTTCATCAGAAGCGTCTTGGAAGTGCTGCTATTTGACTGTCATGAATAATGCAAAAGCTTTAAAGAAAAGGTATCAGACTGCTTAAATCAGAAAATAGATATATCTTGCGAGAAAGTTAAATTACAGTTAGATATGATACCACTAAAAGATATACATAGATTAGCCAATAGGTCTAGAATTTTGACTCAATCAAATAAAATCTTTTAATTTTCCAACAGATAATAAGAATTTTACAGCTATAGATATCAGTTGGGCTGCTTTAAAAATACGATGAAAATGTATATCAGATAAGGGATTCAGAAATATTAGCAACATTGCAATCAGCAATTGTGGGAGATGGGCGGATATGCACAGTGTGTGTGATTCATAGATGCACTTGGTACAAGCTTGTTGACTAATGTCTTCAGCATAAGCTGTCTGAGCCTAGTTAACCTCACTATTTGATTAGCTGATCTGCCTTAACTACACTTTTAATGGAGTAGTCAGTTATAGTTATCTGCCTAGAGTCAGTTATAGTTAAAGCTGTAGCTTCCTCTACAGTTAAACATAACATTCCTTGGGCATTTCTATATGCCAGACCTACTCAAGACAGACCAGCAAAGGTAAAATTTATGGAAAAGTAGTTTTTTTACTCACAAAGCCTGTAATGCCATTGTCTTTCTTCTCTATAACTTTTCACACAGCTGTAGCAGATTGTCTTACTAGAGCTCCGTGGTTTCTTCAGTGTTACAGTGTTGCTTTCTATAGCTTGTAGATTCAAGCCTCTAAGCATATTGATTATGTAAATCAGGGCCTAACACATAAGTGTTTGAGATCACGGTTTCTATGCACTGCATCTATGACCTTAATCATATTTTGTGACTTTTATGAACATGCATGAGCATTTCCGGAGTACACTGCACATGCAATGGGCTAGTTGATCACACACATGTGGACATTGTATAACATATATTACCTTTACGACCAATGGAAGTGCTGAAGAGCAATGAGGTGTTCAAAGTTAACTGTAATGCAAAGAATGCATACATTATGTGTCATTTCACACACCTTGAAGTTGAAAGACAATTAATACTGGCACTATCTATTTCATTCCACACCAGAAGTCACACTATTAAGATGCTCTATGTTTTACAGCAGTTGCCAAAACTAAAAATGGGGACAGACATGAGATGCCAGCCATTATTTACTGGAATGAGACCTAGAGCGTGACTATGGCTTCCAGTTACACTGTTTCTGACAGCGTACCCTGGTGATTCTGTGTGGAATCAAAGAACTTCCTTCATTTACTGCACAGGGACCACCAGGAATACCTGCTTGGGGATTCTTATGTGGGTTCCCAGTATAAGATGATTACCTGGCACTGCTTTCCCAAGACTGTCAGAGATGTCACCAATATACCTCACTCTGGTGAGCAGTGCAGGCAAAACTACAGTGACCTGTGAAGGCACCATCCTGATCTTCTGTGCTGATGGGAAGAAGAGGTCAGACCCTTTTGTAATTTCTCCAAATCTTTTGGGTTTCTAATACCATGATGGGAATGGACCACATTCTTAAGTCATAGTATGATTAAAGTTCATGAAATTAGTATTGTTTCAATCTTTGATGTCAGCCAGAAGTGCTCTTTACAACACCCAAAATGTGCCCAGTAATGATTCCTTATCTTGTGGCTGAAAATTCTGGGCTTTTTGCATAATAGTAACAATACACACAGTACGGGTACCTGAGATGTAGTGTAGGTATGTCAGTGCACTTGTCATACAGGTTTATTTTCTTGCTTGATAGATTGAAGACTTGTAAGTAAAGGTTTTCATTTCTCTCCACAGCTCAGGAGGCTCTTCAGGGAACATTCTCCTATACCAGAGGAAGAACGACTGAGCACCTTTCCAGTCACAGGGGTATATATGCCCTTCACTTTCTTTGTTGAAATGTTCTTGCTTGAGAAATATTTGTTGAACTGCAGTATTTCAGATGAAGTTGCCTGCATATCTGCAAAATCATACAGTTGAAACTGTTGGTATGTACACACATGTTAATATTGGTATTGACATGCATATGGTTTCCTGAGCCTGGTTCATCAGTTAGTCAGGTAGAGTGGGTCTACCTATCTCAGTGACAGGCCTGTACACATGTGCTAGTAATACAGTAAGTGGCTGTTGCAGAGAGGCAATTGCTCACAGTGACAGAATGACAGCACTTTGTAGTTAGGGTAGCAAGAATACACCTGCCAGAACCAGGCAGTTAGCTAACACATCACACTATAACAACCTTTATTTAATAGGCGACTGGATGGTGCAGTGGTGCAGTGGTAGCATTGTCGCCTCACAACAAGAGCTTCTCTGGTTTGATTCTTGGCTGGAGTGCCTTCTGTGGGGGGTCTGCATGTCGTTCATGTGGGTTTTCTCCAGTTACTCTGTTTTATTCCCATTTTAGAAAGACATGTTTCTTGAGCATTTCTTCCTGAGCCTCTGCTGAAAATTGGCTTTGTTCCAAGTTGGACTTTCCCAGTAAACAAATGTTAAATAAATAAATAAAACTGTAGTGTTCACTGTTCATCATTTTTCTTTTTTTTTCTTTTTTTTTTTGGTTTGCTGCTGTGTACTCTAAAACATCCTGTTACATAGTTCATACATTGATTTAATGCAATATGTCTTTCTGTCTCCTTCCCTTCCTCTGCCACCATCCATTCTTTTTCATTTTTGTTTTCTCTTTGTTATACTATTTTTCCCCTTTAGTTTGCCATGGTATACATCAGCTACCATGACAGTACAAGTGGAGAGACTTGGCTCCGCCATCCCCTAGTGAACCTAATCAGCCCCTGAATTTGCTCCTGAACCAATTGGGACTGAAATAGTGATGTTCTGCCTCCCCTGTCCCTGATGGTGCTTCCCAGCCTGAGATCATAGTTGTTCCTACTAGAATCTCTGCCAGGGGTGGACACTGTCATCAAAAGGAGCTGGCAGAAGTAATAAGGGAGCCAGTGGACCAGTGGATAGATGCCCTCATTGGCCACTTGGAAAGACTTCTCTTGCTCTAGTGGAGTCATGGTCCTTCTAGCCCTGCCAGTAACTCACAGCCAGGATCTAGTGAAGAAGAAGAACAAGGTGCTGTCTGGGATTCTCTGGGAATGATGTGGGCAACGCAGAATAAGAGACCATACTCATACTATTCCCATCTTAGTGTATCCCATCCCTTTTGTGTCCATGCCCTCCCTTGTTTGCTGTCCAATTCCACCCATCACCAGTGACTTCCCTTTGTTATTTAATGTCCATCTCACCAAGCTGAGTAAGGAGAAAGACATGATCAGATGCATATCAAGACCAAGGATCCAACACATTTCACATGCACTCACATCACTGGACCACAAGTACCACTATGATTTAGTCATAGTCCATGTGTGTGTAAATGTCCAGAAAAATACTAACCTAGACATCATGGAGCTCTTGAAATATATGTCCCAGGCTGGTATGAGCATAGAATTGAGCAGCAGTTTACCTTTTCTAAAGACGATGCCAGAATACGAGCAGAAGATGATTGACTTTAATAACTGTCTTACTTTATGTTGTCATTTTAAGGGGGTGCAATATTTGTCAGCATGGAAGGAGATGGCCAACAGACCATGCTGCTTTGCTAGGGCTTGTCTGTACCTATCCCTTCTAGGCTTTTGAATATTATCTGCAACACTGACCTCCTCCACAGCATCTTTTTAGGCAATGCTAAACTGAAAGTACTTCTGACAATGCAAAACCAAACAAAATGTAAAGATAATGCTAACAGTCTAAACAAGAAATTCCACTCCATACAAGCTCTCCTTGCCCTAGAGAATGCTGACATCTCTGCAGTCACTGAATCACAGTTTAAAGCTGCAGTGAGCATGTTGGCAGTGCAAGGCTATAATGCCTTCCACACATTCAGACCAGCTACTACATGGGCACGGACCAAAGGCAGAGGTCACTTAATTTACCTCAAAAATAAATATACCTCAATGCTGTTCAAACAGGACAAAGCACTTTTCCATGTTCAAATCACTGTAGGTAATATCCCATACCACTTCCTTGCAAGCTGTAGATCTCTGTCTATGACCTAGGTGTTTAAGCTTATTGGAAACACTCACCATCCAACCCAATACCATATCTATGGGCATCTTTAATTACATCACTATTAACTGAGAATCATGACACCAAATATGCAGACACAGAAATTCAAACTCTCTGGATCAGATTGTCACTACACAAACTAGGAGTGCAAACATACTGGATCTAGTCCTCACTAATATGGGAGAGTGCTGCACATTGCCTAGTGTAATGTCTTCTTTGGTAAGGTCAGACCACAAAATGGTCTTCTTTGAAATAAAAATAAAACACAGAACCTCAGCTAACCCTGGAATATTCAGGAACTATTATAAAGCTAACTTCCAGCTATTAAATAATAACCTGGCAAAACACTATACAAGCATGTTAATAGCTGCAGAGAGGTAGCAGTACCTACCAGGATGAAGTAAAGAAGTAACTCCAAAAACAAAGCACCCTGGAGGAAACAAAACATCGATAGGCTATATAACAGAAGGAAGAAAATCATGGCAAAAATTAGGGGGTGTAGCATCCAGTAGGATAAAAGCACTCTCATCAAACTAAACAAAAAACTTAGAAGACAAATCAAATCTACCAAGCCAAAGGCAGCCACAAGGCATTCTTCAGCTATGTCCACAACCTTAAAGGCAATAAGCAGTTGTGTGCAGAGCTCATTGTAAATGGAGCCACCTATACTGATCTAGAAAATATAGCAAAGCTACTGGCAGACAACTTCAGCTGTAACTTTACCCCTCTCTCCTCCTCAACCACCCCTCAGGAAATACCATTAAATATATCTCCCCCTACTATCACTAGGGAGCAGGTCCTCGGAAAATATAGCAAACCTACTAGCAGACAACTTCAGCTGTAACCTTAGCCCTCTCTCCTCCTCAACCTCCCCTCTGGAAATACCTTCAAATATAACTCCCCCTACTATCACTAGGGAACAGGTCCTCAATGTTCTCTATAAGTCCAAGAACACTGTATTGACAGGCCCAGACAATATCATAGAATGCCTTCTAAATAGCAGGAAACATGACTTATTAGACCTTCTGGAATTGCTGTTTAACTGTTTATCGAAACAAGCTTCGTGCCTCATGAACTAAGAAGAGCAATAGTCATCCCTCTGCACAAAATTAGGCCATCTACGGACCATGGAATGTATAGACCTATAAGTCTCACTAGCTTCATATGAAAACCATGGAAAGAATTATCATGGGAATGATCAATAATGACATAGGAAATCACCAAACACTGGACCCAAACCAATTTGGTTTCGTCAACTGCAGGTCAAGCCTGCTTACCTTGCTGGGCTTCTTTGAGAAGGTTACCATAGCAATGGATGAGGCAAAAATGGTTCACACTGCCAACCATGTTCTGGCCAAGTAATTTGACACAATACCCTACTTGGGCATTGTTGACAAACTCAGGTAGTTAGGTATAAACCCTTTTGTCACTTAGTGGATAGACAGCTGGCTCACAGAAAGGACCCAAGAAGGTAGAATTGGGAAGTCCACCTCTACACAGTGGCCAGTCACAAGTGGAGTCCCTTACGGATCAGTCCTAGGACCACTCCTTTTTGGCATTTACTTCTCTGAAGTCAAGACCAATGTCAAGGGCCTCTGGCTGACTAAATTTGCAGATGATTGCAAACTAGGAGCAGTCATAGAATCTCCCACCTAGATAAATGTTCTCCAGGAAGGACTAACACAGACAAGTAGCTTGTGCCAGAGGTGTGGACTAAAACTAAATGCCAAGAAATGCATAATACTATCCTTCAGGAAGTCATCCACCACTGATAAATATCATATTGGCAACACACCCCTAAGAGTTGATCCAGCAGGGACTTAGAAACACACATAGACACTAATCTAGCCTTTGACCATTGCATGTCTACAGTAGTGAGGAAATCATTCTATGTTGTGAAACTTATAAACAAATGTATGGTATCCAGGTCCAAGGAGGTCATTGTTCCCCTATATTCAGCATTCATCAGACTTGTCATTGAGTACAGTGGCCCTTTGGTATATACCTTACCAGGCACATCCAACACCTGGAGTATCCATAGAGGTTCCTCACTAAAAGAATACATGTCCTATGCAGACTGCCTCAAAGCCCTGTCCCTGTATTCTGTCTCCTGCAGGCTGTTGAGGTGAGATCTATGCATGGCTTACAAGGCATTGTCACACCCACACTGATGGACCTCCTGTATATCCGCAACCCCATTCTAAAGGCTTAACCTTGCTTGTGATATAAATAGAATAGAACCTTCTGGAGAGACAGGTATGTTTCCCAGAGACTACCTCTTCCATGTGAAGCAGAGTTCCTCCCTAACCCAATTCAAGTGTAACTTGGACAACTGGATGAGGAAAAGGAAATTCATCCCTTGTTGGACACCTATATTTCTAATACACACAGGCAGCCTGTATTTGGTTCATCTCCCAGGCCCCTGCTTGTAAATGTTTCATCCCGCAAGCCCCTGCTTACACTTATCAGTGGTACCAGAACTTATCAGAGATTTGGAATGCATGGCCAGGCTTAAAAAGGCTCTTGTGGTTGTTAACCTAGAACACACTTATGAACCTATGATGTTTCTAAATCCACAATCCTCCCTTCCATCATTGTGTCAGCACTTCCTCTTTCAGTCTTGTCACTGTTATGGTTGTGTGTTTTCCTCTGCTAACCATCCTTAGTCTTTTACTGTACCTTCACCATCCCTTACATCTTTCCCCACCTCCCTCTCTCTCTTAGAAAAAATGGACACCTGTTCCACAAACAGTTTTACCATTCTTTGTCCTACCTAATTACATTTTTTCCTTACCTGTTTTCTTGGTGTGTGCTTCCTTTCCCCTGCTGTTCAATACTCACATTTCCACCTCATATTCTGGCCAACAAGTAGATAAAATTTTCATGCTGTTTTTCACATCATATCCCCTTTTTTAGTGCATATAGATTCATAGGTTCATAGAAGTTTACTAGGCTAATGACTACAAGGACCTTTTTAAGTCTAGCCATGTATCCCAAATCTCTGACAAGTTCTGATGCCCTTGATAAGTGTAAGCATGGGCCTGGGAGATGAACGATTTACAGGTTACCTCTGTCCATTAAAGACATAGGTGCCAATCCAGGGATGAATTTCCAGTTTCCCATCCAATTGTCCAAGTTGCACTTGAATTGGGTTAGGGATGAACTCTGCTTCACATGGATGAGGAGCCTGTTCCATAGACAGGGTAGTCTCTGGGATACATACCTATCTCTCCAGCAGGTCCTATTGACATAACAGGCAAGGTTTAAGTTTTTAGAATGGGTAATTATGGTGCTGTTTGTTTTGTGGATTTGCAGGAGGTCCATCAGAATGAGGTCTGACAATGTCCTGTATGCCAGGCACAGATCTCCCCTCAAAAGCCTGTAAGAGACAGAATACAGTGATAGGGCCTTGAGGGGGTCTGCATAGGACATATTACTTATGCCCTGTGTTCTTTTAGTGAGGAACCTCTGTGAATGTTCCAATTGTTGGATATGCCTGGTTAGGTACATACCAAAGGGGGCATTGTACTCAATGATAGGTCTGATGAATGCCGAATACAGTGGACAAATGACTTCCTTGGACTTAGATGTCATACCATTGTTTATAAGTTCTGCAACATAGAATGATTTCCTCACCACTGTAGACACGTGAGGATCAAAGGCTAGATTACTATCTATGTGTGTCTCTAATTCCCTTACTACTGGATCAGTTCTAAGGGGTGTGTTATCAATATGATAGATAGCAGGGATGGATGATTTCCCAAAGGATACTATTATGCATTTCTTGGCATTTAGTTTTAGTCCATGGCTCTGACACCAGTTGTTTGTCTGTGTCAACCCCTCCTGGAGAACATTTGTGTCAGTGTGAGATTCAGTGACAGCTCCTAATTTGCAACCATCTGCAAATTTAGTCTTCCAGAGACCACTGACATTGGCCTTGACTTCTGAGAAGTAAATGCCAAAAAGGACTGTTCCAAGGACTGATCCCTGAGGGACTCCATTTGAGACTGGCCTCTTTGTAGAGATGGACTCCCCAATTCTAACTTCCTGTGTCCTGTCTGTGAGCCAGTTGGCTATCCACTGGGTAACATACAGGTTTGTACCTAACCTCTTGAGTTTGTCAACAATACCTGAGTGGGGTATTGTGTCAAATGGCTTGGCCAGGTCAAGGTAGGCAGTGTAAGTGACTTTGCCCTCATCCATTGCTTTGGTGACCTTCTCAAAGAAGTCCATCAGGTTGAGTAAGCATGATCTGCCTTTGACAAACCCAAAATGGGTTGTGTCTAGTTTCTGGAGGTTTACTATATCTTTATTGATCATCTCCATGATAATTCTTCCCATGGCTTTACATATAAGACTAGTAGTGAGACTTATGGGTCTGCAGTTTCCAGGGTCAGTAGATGGCCTACCTTTGTGCAGAGGGATGATTGTTACCTTTCTCACTTCATGAAGCATGAAGCCTGTTTGGAGGCAACAGTTAAATAGTAATTCCAGAGGCACTGATATGTCATGTTTCATGCTATTTAGAAAGCATCCTGGGATATTGTCTGGGCCATTCATGCAGTGCTCTTGGCCTTAGAGAGAGCATTAAGGGCCTGTTCCCTAGTGATAGTAGGGGGAGTTATATCTGATGATATTTCCTGAGGCAAGGTTGAGGGGGAGAGAGGGGTAAAGCTGGAGATTAATTTATCAGCCAGGAGGTTTGCTATATCTTCTGGCTCAGTGTAGGTGGCTCCATTTACAATGAGCTCTGCACACAATTGTGTATTGCCTTTGTGGTTGCGAACATAGCTTTGTGGTTGTCCTTGACCTGGGAGGCCAAACCTACCTCAAATTTGGCTTTGGTAGACTTTATTTGTCCTCTGAGTTGTTTGTTTAGTTTGATGAGTGTTTTTATCCTGCTGGGTGCTGCACCTCCTAATTTTTGCCATGATTTTCTTCCTCCTGTTATACATCCAATTGATTTTGTGATTCCACCAGGGTGGCTTGTTTTTTTTTATTTAATTCTGTACTTCTTCCTGGTGGGTACAGCTGCCTCTATGCAGCTATTAACATGCTTGTACAGGTTTCTGTGAACAGTTCTGCATAGACAGAAGTGTTCTCAGGGTTTATGGGGGCTTGAAATTTTGCTAGGTTCTCACTTAATAGCAGAAGGTTAGCCTTAGAATAGTTCCTGAATATTCCAGGTTTAGCTGGAGGTTCAGGTTTTATTTTTACTTCAAAGGAAACCATTTTGTAGTCTGACCTTACTAGGGAAGGGATTACAGTAGGGTGTGAGCAGCACTCTCCCATATTAGTGAGGACCAGATCTAGTATGGTTGCACCCCTGGTTGGTGTATTGACTATCTGGTCCAGGGAGTTTGTGTTTACAAAATCAAGGAATCTCTGTGCATGTATGTTTGCTGTCGTATAGCATTCTCAGTTAATAGTGGGGTAATTAAAATCACCCATAAATATGGTATTTGGTTGCATGGTTAGTGTTTCTAATAAGTTTAAATACATGGTACGGGTTTCCTGGGTCATACAGGGGGACCTATAGCTTGCAAGGAAGTGGTATTGGATTTTACCTATGGTGATTTGAACATGGATCAGCTCAAGTGCATTGCCTTGTTTGACCAGCCTTGCAGTATATCTATTTTTGATGTAAATAGAGACACCTCCACATTTAGTCCCTGCCTGTGAAGTAGCTGCCCTAGATGTGCGGAAAGCATTATAACCTTGCACTGTTGGTGTGCTCCCTGAGGCTTTAAACCATGTCTCAGTGACTGCACAGACATTAGCATTTTCTAGGGTAATGAGAGCTATTAGGCAGTGAAGTTTTTTTTTGTTTAGACTCCCAGCATTGTGCAGTAATACCTTTAGATTTTCTTGGTTTTGATTTGCTATGTTGGAAGTACTTTCAGCTTGGCATTGCCTAAAAAAGGCACTATGGTGAAGACAATGTTTTAGCTAATATTCAAAAGACTAGTGGGGAGTAGGGCAGACCATCCCTGGCAAAGCAGCATGGTCTGTTGACCATCTCCTTCCATCCTGAATGACACCAGAAACTAAGCCAATTATTAAAGTCAGTCATCTTTTGTTCATATTGTGGCATCATCCTTGGAGAAAGTAAAATGCTGCTCAAGGCTAGGCTCATACCAGCCTGAGACACATATTCCAAGAGCTCCATGATGTCTCTCTTCATATAGTCTAGAGAGGTACATCTCAGATCATTTACTCTCACATGGACTATGACTGAGTCATATTGGCAATTGTGGTCCAATGCATGCGTAATGTGACAGATCCTAGCCCCTGATAAGCAGCTGACCATAACTTTCCCCTTACTCAGCCTGGTGAGAAGGACATCAGTGTGTCTCACAATGGAGTTTCCAATGACTAGAATGTTGGATTGTGTGGTGACTTGCCTTATGGGCTTAGAGGTAGAGGCTCCATGAGATGTAGCTCTATGTGTTGACATGGGTGTTGTTTTGAAAGAGCGCATTTGGGGCTGCTGAGGGCATTTACTATGTGTACTTCGTCTAGAAGGTCTTTGTGGTTTAAGAAGGTTACATGTAAGTGCCTCAGCATATGCGGGTCAATATGTCTGCATGCACTAAGGCACAAACGCCCTGTTCATATGGCAGTCATGCTCATCTGATTGCTTAGCCACTGCTGGGTTTTTGTTCCTCTCTGCAGATCCTGCAGTGGGCACAAGCACGATCAGTAATCAGCTGCTGTTAAATGGTAGTGAACTCTGAGCGCGATCTCTCAAAGATAATAAACGGTGGAAGGCTAACTGCTGTCACGGTGGGCATGTTCCTGAATCCCAATAACAGACATAAATGAGTTAGAACCCATCTTCAAATAAACATATAAAGAATATGCTATCAAAGGAAAATGTTAGCGAGAAAGCTTTTGAAACATATAACAATTCAGAAGAAAACAAACACATTCGAAAGTTAAAAGTCAATAAAGCAAAGGCACAGATGGAATAATTTCAGAGATTAATAAACTATTTCCAGCAATGTTATTTAAATATTTTTAAAAAGTTTTTATTAAAGTTTAAAATGCAAACATTATCGTCCCAATATACATTAACTGTTCATGTTTAAAATCAAGATAAAGGGTGGGATTCTGAAAAATCTTGCACTCTATTACTTTTATTAGTTTCTGAAGTAATTAAAGGGGCAGTGTAATGTTTCTGGAGTGAGTAAAATGGCAATGTAACAGACTTCATGACTAATATGCATGGGAATTGTAGCATTATGCAGATTTATAGATAATGCACTAATAGAGTGTATGTTGGCTTTGCTTCATTATGGCCACGCAGACACACACACACACACACACACACACACACACACACACACACACACACACACACACACACACACACACGTATATGTCCATGTCTGTGTGAGGGTATGTATACATGTTTACATATGTGTGTATGGGGGGATGTGTGTATATGTATGTAAACATATATCACACACACACATATTTATAGATATAGATATATAAGTTTATAGATACTTAACAGGCTATTGATCTGTAAGACTCTTAAGAAGCCTGCCTTACATTCTTATGGTAGTTTACAGCCCTTATATCATGCATATAAATATCCCAGAAACAAGCCAGAAAAGGATATGTTCAGACTTTTGCATGTTTCCTCAACCCATGAGGGATGCAGCTGCTAAACCCATGGTCAGTTTGTGGCTCTCATCCAGTCATCCAACATCCAAATGACGTTTCACTAGAGTAAGAGATGTATTTTGCTTTATGTACAATGGATGACTGTTCCACAGAAGTGCTACTCTCTGTGATACATACCTATCCCTCGACATGTTCTATTTATTTTGTAAAAAAAAAAAGATTGAGATCCCCTGTGCAGGTATTTATAATACCACAGGCCTTATGAATGTGTAATACATTGAAAAGAATAGGGTTTGTTGAAGCTTTATATGCAAGACAAAGATTACCTCTTGGTAGCCTGTATAATAATGAGAAATGTGACAAGGCTTTGAGATGGTCTGGATAGTCTTTATGATTTAGGCCCTTAGTTTTTTTTAGTGAGAATGCATTGTGGTCATTCTGACTGTGACAAGTCTTTGGACAGGTACATACCAAATGGAGCATTATACTCAGTGATCAGTCTTATGAGTGTAGCATACAGTGGAAAGATTATATCCCTGGACCTTGATGCAATGCCTGTTATAGATATAAACTTTGATGAAAAAGGACTTCCTCACTACAGTGGATATGTGACTGTTCATTGTTGACATAGACTCCCAGATTCCTAACTACCAGATCAGTTTTCAGGGGTGTGTTGACAATGTGATAGTTACAAGGGAGTCATGCTTGCCAAAGAATACAATAACACACTTAGCATTTACTTTTAATCCACAGTTATGACACCAGTTATTGGTTTGGGGCAATCTTTCTTGGAGGATCTTAATGTCCTCTGGGAGTTTATGATGGCACCAAGTTTGCAGTCATCTGCACACATGATCATCCACAAACCCATAACATTAGTTTTACCAAATAGAAGTGATCCAAGGACTGAACTCTGGGGTATACCACTAGTGGCAGATCTTTTGGCAGAGTTAGGAACACCCACCCCAACTTTCAAAGTTGTATTTGTGGGGTCTATATTATAATCTCCAAGTTATGGAACATCGAATGCACTATGGTCGACACCATATTATCAAAGTTCCATAACTTTCAAAATAAAAAAAAAAAAAACTTCAAATGCTTACCCTAACGGGTCTAAAGTGGGGGGCAAGTCCCCCCGCACCCCCCACACCTCCTGCTACTTAAATATACCAACTCTGAGATTGCACTTTAATGTAGTATGGTGCAGGAAAGGGAAGATTTCCCTTTCCTGCACTGTAGCACGATATCGGAGTTGGTATATTTAAGTAGCGGGGAATGTGGGGGGTGCAGGGAGCCTTGCCCCCCCTGCCTACACCCATTATTTTTTTTTTTGTTCTAAATTTTTTTTTTATTAAATTTCAATTGTTTAATGGTTCAATGCATAAAGTTCGATGTTTATGCATTCGATCCATTAAACAGTCGAGATTATAATATAAACCAGTATTTGTGAGCCAGTATGCTCAATGGGAATTGTCATTTAGCTGGGAGAGTTTATCCATGATACCTGAATGTGGGGTGGTGTTGAATGCTTTTGTGATGTCATGTGGTGTGCACTGATCTGTCCTCATCCATTGCTTCAGTAATGTTTTCAAAAAAAAGTTGACCAGGTTAAGTAGACAGGACCTGCCCTTGACAAATCCCAAATGGGTTGAGCTGACAGTCTGTAATTTACCTATATCTTTTTTAAATTCATTACATAATGATCCTTTCCATATCCTTATAAATGAGACTGGTCAGACTTACAGGTCTATAATTACACAGTCCATTGAAACCACACCTTTGTGTAAGGAGAATGCATTTTGCTGTCTCCCATTCTTCTGACATCAATCCTGTTTTGAATAACTTTCATAGGTGGTCAGACAAGTCATGTGTTAGGCTGACCAAGTAAGCAGCCTGGTATGTTATCTGGCCCATAGAAGTAGTGTTCTTGGTGTTACATACTGTCTTAAGAGTTTGTTCTTGGATGATTTGGGAGGGAGTAGATGTGGGTATGTAACCTGAGAATATTGAAGGGGAAGGAGGGTGAAGTTTGAGATAAATCTGTCTGCCAGTAGACTGGCTTTGTCCTATAGATCCTAATACACCATGTCATTTACTATTAACTCTGCACAGTGCTGGGCACGGTCTTTGAAATTGCTAACATAATTAAAGAAGGCCTTGTCAGTGGTGTGGGTGCTATAAAAATGCCATAATGAGAAAGTTCAGGGGGGCTGACCTTCTCATTTCTCCTTTCTCTGCACATTTCACAAACTTCTGATATCAATCTTTTATTTAATTTCAGTCTTCTGATTAACAGCCCTGCTTCTAGAGTCATCACTGTCTCATTCATCTGTAATCAGATTTTTTATAAATAATCAGTACTTACGTTATTCCAACAAATCAATCAGTTTAAAGATATCTGGAAACATTTAGTGTATAACATAAATCGAAACAACACACTTAGCACTGACACGCAAGAAGTGGACAATTTGGAGACACAGGTAATAAGATAATGATGCGAGGAAAACAATAAGGTGTTCTTAGTATGCAAATCACTGCATGATTTCATGCAAATGAGTTCCTTCATGCAAACAAGATTCTTCCTGCATGCAAATGACAAACTTGAGCATGACAGAGCAAATTAGAGATGCACAAATCCAGGGCTCTGAGCTGCAGTGCTAACCTATTGTGAACAACAGGATTTATAGGTGTTCAAGCACTTCAGTGCCATGGAGCTTCCATGTCACGTACATTGTCCATGTGTACTATGTGGCTGTGCAGTTTCAGAACTTAATGCATTCTGAGTTGGCAATGGTGCAGCAGTTCAGGAGCATATGCAGGAACATCAGTGGGAGTCCCATGTTGGTTGCCAGTAAATGGATGCATGACCATGTCCCAGCGACAGCCACTGCTAGGCATCAGTGTGGAGGAGAGAGGAGCAGTGTGGAACTACAGTAACCAAAGCTGGTGGCCATTTGAGACATTGCAAGGGTGGAGGTTGATAAACATTATTGGACACAGCTGTGAGTTTGCCTATGCTCAGCAGTGGCTGTTCTGGCCAGGAGTGGCAATAATGCAGTCCCTGGAATGATGTATACCTCCCCGTGTAAACCTAGCTTGTGACTATTCTCCTAAAATTTGAACCATAACAAAGCCATGCTGGTATGGTCTGCACAGGCACAACAGAAGGCACTTACCACTTACCCTGTGGGCATACTAATAGATTCCATGTGGGTTTCTAATGACCTAAGTATGCATGCATGTTTGTCCAGCTCTCTATATGTCAGGCCTTTCTGCAAGTGCTACAGGTTATCTAAGTGTCCCTGCAGCTTTTGTGCTTTCCCATGCAGTTCATGCAATACATTCACCATCTCTACCATTGTGTGTATAGCAGCTGTCCATGCCTGTATTACTGACCTGCATATCAACTGACTAATGCCAGGTATGTTATCCAGGTAAGGGAAAGACCTGGTATCATAGCAGTCATGTCCAGCAACATACCTCTCTCCAGTGGTATATACAGACACATCAATGACAGTCACTTGATGGATTCTATCTGTGGTGATGATTCCAACGCAGCTTGGGTGGGGCTCAAACTCACAGGCCATCCAGTGCTACACAGGTCATGTTTGAAATCCAACCTGCCCCTCTATCATCACCTCATATGTGCAGGACATGTTCAAACTCCCCAGTGTTACTGTTACTGACAGTGAAACTTTGCCATCTGACTGTTCCATGTGCATGGTGCCATCATCATCATCATCCAGATGTGACCTGCTGACATCTAGCATGGGCTGTTCTGTTTTTCTTGACCCTCCATCAGTGGATCCTGTTAAAGCATAAAGATAAATTACTTCTCACATCTGGTGCAGGCTACAGCATGTTAAGTACTTGCTATTGCTAACCTGGTGCACCCCCCAACAGACAGTTGGGCAGTCATCACTAACCCAACTCCAATATCCAGGCCGCGACCACATTTTAGGGGTCAATCACCTACCTGAGAGAGGAACAGAAAGAACTTTTCCATTCCTGTGAGCCACTTCTGTGTTTATTACCCTTCTGCTGTGGTGGACCTGTCCCTGGCAATGTCTTGTGCCTTGGTCTTGGCATGCAATATCATACTGGTGATCCCGTGATACACCTGTACTAGTGTCTTGTTATGACCAACCACTCAACTGAAATCTTGTACCACCCCTTGCCACATCACTTCCTCAAAAGCCTTGCCAATTTTACCTTTATCCAACATGCAAAAGCCATGTGTGCATATGGCCTAAAGTAGCACTGCATTTTCCTGTCTGGCAAACTTTTCCAGCTACTGCTGCTCTTGTGAACAAATAATAAGACATGTAAACATGCAAGCTACACATGTTGTTCAGTGTGCATGTATGCATGATTGCCCTTGGCTGGCCCTTATGTCTCAGCTCTGCCCCTTCCTTCTATATTGTGGCCATCTACATGTCTGCTGTCATGTTGTGACAATTCCCACTTTACCACATACCATCAGTAATGGGTATTACCACTGACCACCTTTCTCCATGCCTGGGCTGACTGTGCACATCCTATGTCTCTCCTCTCCCTCTATATGCATAGCCACACATATACATGTGTATAGGAACCATTGTGTCCCCTTTAGTGTATCTTGCATTCTGTGCACATGAGTCACAGTATGCCTCCCAACGGAAATGTAACTGTCATGCCTTTGTTCTGCTTTGTATGTCATAGTGATCCCCATAAATTTGATATTTACTTGTCATGCCCCTGTGTTATGTTGCCTCACATATATCTCCTGTTTCCTGTTTCATTTGTTGCCATCCTCCATGGGTGCTCAGTACAGTGAAGAGGCATATTACTAGGCATCTTGTCTTCTTCAAGTATGCCTATAAAACAGTTCAGTCTCTTTTCTAGTAAATTCCTTTTCCTGAATTGCTAATGGTAATATGGTCTTCTGCAGTACAGCAGCCATGCTTTTTATCTGAGTAAAACAGGTCTTGTAGTGAGACGATTGTGATAATGAGGTAATTTAGTGAAATTGTCTCTGAGTCACTGCATTAAGGATAGTGCTATCATACCTAGGCAGTAATAGCCTCCTCACCCCTGTCTATCACAGAGTTAATGAGCCATCTGCACACTATTCTCCAGTTCAGAGCTTGCAAAGGTCCTATGACCACAAGTCTGCACTAGTGATAGCTTCTTTAGGTCACCATTTCAGTCCAATGGTGTGCATCATGTAAGTCCAGATGTGTGGCCATACACACAGGTCTATCATTCTGTTCCTCTTGAGGACCAGTAGAGTGAGCATGGCCTGTTTAGGGGCTGAATTCTGCAAGGTTCCTCCATAGTGCAGCCAGGAAAACAAGACATTTCTATATCTGCTGTAGACAGACTATCAGGAGCAACTGTTGTTCCATTATGACAGTCTATATATTATGACAGTCAGTATATAAACTGGATGCCTAACACCATCTTTCCAGGGAGATTAGTGATGACATTGACATTACCTGCTCTGGTAATGACTGTGGGCTTGTTATAGTGATCTGTGGTGGTGCCACCATGACCTGTTTTACCAGTTGGAGGCAGCAGTTAGGGAGAATGAGACAGGCATTTATTGTAAACACTATATTATCTCTCCCTCCCTGTATATATACATATATGTATATATATATATATATATATATATATATATATATATATATATATATATATATATATATATATATATATATATATATATATATATGTGTGTGTGTGTGTGTGTGTGTGTATATGTATATATATATATATATATATATATATATATATATATATATATATATATATATATATAAAGAGATAGGTAAATAGATAGATATAAATATAGATAAATGGAGAGCTATATTGGCTATTCTTAGCTTCTATTATGGTACAAAATAACTTCGGACACCATGGTTCATCAAAGAAGAATAGTCTTGTTTATTGCTTGTAAAGCATTGTTATTGCCCTTGAGCTCAAAACCAGTTCTGTTTACATTAAGAGGGTTCTTTTTCACTACAGTGGATGCAGAGAGCTGAATTCAATTCATCCAAGTTGTAAACTGCTGGTGGAAAGCTTATTGTGTCTTTATCTGATTGGCTTGAGTGTTTAACCATGTAAAAGTCTTTCATCCTGCTGTTATAAAAGCCTCACACTCAAACGCAGCTACTCTTGCTTTGTATATAAGCAAACCTCTCCAGTTTAAAATCCTCTATAGGAAATAGTCTCCATAGCCTCCCGCTGTTCACAGCTGCTTGAAGGGCTGCCGGTTTGTGGGGAGGTCGGTACCACTGCACGTCATCTAATAGTATACTACTAAGCACTCTCACTTTGACCTTTAAGTTACTCTCCCCTACTCCTTCCCATCTAATAAGGATCTGGTACAATAGGTGATTCCCTGTCATCTCTGTTTCTGGCCTGGTGGATATGGGCATCCTGAAGCAGTGTAGATACTGCCTCATGTTCATTGACAACCATTTCATTTTAGAGCAGACAAACACAGTGTGTAAGAGATGTAAATATGCAATGTCATTACAAGCAAAGCTGTCACATACACAAACAAAAACTGCAAATCAGGTTGTCAGCGTTACACCCCAAACACTCACTACTAGCACTAAACACAAACACATAGACTCACATATGTGGAGGTACCCACTTGTAATCTACCCAAACCTTCAAGACATCCTAAAAGCATCTCTCAATGGTACTGGCACAGTCAAAAAAGACAGCACCTCAGAAAACACATAACTCTGAAAATCATAGTAGCCCTGCTTCCATGCCCCTAGAGCAACACACCGCACAGCCAAATATTCTAGTTATTGTGGATTCCATTGTAAGACATACGAATATCCCCCTTACCAGGCTAAAGAAGGAAAATATCATAGTGAGCTGTCTGTCTGGAGCCAGGATCCACCAGATCACACATGCACTTAGGTTTTTAAACCACAAGTACAGTATGACACAGTTATAGTCCATGTGGGCATAAATGACCTAAGGCGTACCTCACTGGACTATATGAAGAGAGACATGATGGAGCTCTCTGAATATGTGTCTTAGGTGGGTATGAATCTAGCCTTGAGTATCATCCTACCTTCACCTATGATGGTAACACAATACCAGCAAAAAATGATTGACTTCAACAATTGGCTTAGTTTCTGGTGTCACAACAAGGGGATCCAATATCTGTCAGCCTGTGGATTCATAAATGACAAACCACGATGCTTTGCCAGAGATGGTTTGCATTTGTCACCACTTGTCTCCCAGATACTAGCAAAAACAATAACTATCCCCATAGTGCCTTTTTTTTAGGCTGTGCCAAGTTGTTACAAAAAAATCACTCATGACTATCTAAAGGTACAGCTGCTCAACACTAGGGGTTTAAATAAAAAAAAAACTGCATTCCCTTGAAGAACTCCTCACTCTGGTGAACACAGACATATGTGCATTCACAGAAATGTAGTTTAGGACCATAGAAAGCACCCTGGTTATCAAAGACTACAATGCCTTTCATACATTTTGACCCCCCTTCAGCTCAGGATAAAACAAAGGGAGGATGTGTCTCAGTGGTCATAAAGGGCAAGTACACTGCAAGATTGGTCCAACAAAAAAGCTTCATAGGTTCAGAAGAAGTTACTAGGCTAATGTCCCTAGAGCCTTTACAAGCATAGCCATGTTAATCCCAGGTATTCCCATTTGTTCTTTTTGAGGAGCTCGCATAACAAATTTATGAACAGAGTGGGTCTGTGATCAACACCAGCTACCTCTGTCCATGAGGGACATGGGTGCAACCACATAGGTGAATTTGTGGTCTCCCATCGAGTTATCTAGATGACATTTGAATAAGGTCAGTGAGGAGCTATGTTTTATGTGAATAGGAAGTCTATTCCAGAGAAGCATCAGTCTCTGGGAGACATATCTCTCTCTCTCCAGCATGTTCTTTTAATGTCACAAGCTAGGTTGATATCCCTAGAGTGAGTGACTCTTGCATCATTTGACTTGCAGATGTGCAGCATTTTCATTAGAGCAGGGTTGAAGACTGCCCTATAGGTCAGGCACAAGTCATCCCTTAGCAGCCTAGAAGATCCAGAGTAAAGTGACAGGGCTTTCCGCCTGTCCATGTAGGTTGTGGTTTGGAGTCCATGTATTTTCTTACAGAGAAACATCTGAGGTCTCTTCATCTGCTGAAGGGTGTCTGGTGAGGTACATTATACTCTATCAGTGGTCTGATGAGGGTCAGGTACAGTGGAGTTATAACATCCCTTGACCTGGATACTATGCCTTTGCTTTTGAGGTGTGCTACTTAGAAGACTTTCCTTACCACTGTGGAAGCTTGGTGGTCAAAGTTCAGATTGCTATCAATCTGTGTTCCAGTCTCACACCACCGATTTGGAACTCAGGTGGGTGATGTCAATATTGTAATTTGTAGGAAATTCTGTTTTGCCAAAGGGAATAATAATGCATTTTTTGCATTTAGTTTTAGACCATGGCTTATCAAATCCCTACCATTCTTGAATTTAAACCAAGCTAGCATATACACGAAGAATCTACACCCACTAATTAAAAACATGATTCTTACAACACAGAAACTATTGAAATCATTGCAATTAGCTGACGCTTTTGCTCTTATACAACCGTTACACCTAAATTCTAATCTACTAATATATAATAAACCCGTAAATCTAACAAACTACCCCTTGATAAAAGACTACACAATATGGGATATATACCAATGGAAAGACTCTAACACGGGGCAAATGAGACTTGAACTCAAACTTCCTAAGAAATATAGTATTATCCTTAACCAACTTCACCATCTTATAAATGCTAAATTCTCACAAATACATACTGCCTTACAGAACATAAATTTAGTTAAATTAATACTTGAAAATCTTGCGATTAAAGGGAAAACAATTTCTAGGACTTATAAAATTGTAATGAGCTTTAAACATCAGAATTCTTTATTATTTTCAAACTATTGGCAAACGAAAAATCAATCACTGACTGAAGAAAATAAGAAACTAGCCATTGAAAATACAATCAAATTCATTCCTTTCAAAAAGCTGTTATATACACAAATTATGGTAAATAACAATCTATATTATACCTTATCTAAAATAAATTCAATCCTAACTTTTCGCTTATATGTCCCCATTGTCCGGATCAAACAGCTGATATTTTACATGTCATGTGGAACTGTACTAAGAAACACAACGTATGGTGTTCCTTGAGAGTAAGATTAGAGAAGATGGGATATGAAAAATCAATCCTTACATGGGAGACAGCTATATTGCACATTAACATCAATCAACTTCCAAAAATATTAAAACATGTTTTTATTACGATGTGTGCCCTTATTAAATTCTTTATTACAAAGAATTGGAATGTCATGTCACCAATTACATGGAAAAATTTTAGCAATCTTGTTATCAAATATATTTCATCTCACAAATTAGTTTATTCAAAAACAAAAAACAAACACTATTACCAAAAATATTGGGTTACTTACTCGATATAATTCTTGACAAATAAAATTCACCCACAAATTGACATGAAAAGCTAACTTTTTAATAAGAAATTAATGTAGTATAACCAGTTTTCTTGCATCTTCCCCCTTCTCTTAGTATATGTGTATCTAAATATTTTCCCTAACCATACAATAAATGGTTGAATTTCTATCTTTACTTTCTATATAGACTATCCCCATTCCACTATCCCTTATGAGACCAAATGAACATAAGAATTCTCATACTCTACTTAACGATGTAGTGACTTCTAGTGTATATATTGTGTGTGTGTGTATATATATATATATATATATATATATATATATATATATATATATATATGTGTGTGTATAATTTTCTCGAAACAAGATTGTTGTTATTATTTGAAAAAAAAAAAGAAAATTGAAATAAAGAGATTTTGGAAAAAAAAAGTTTTAGACTATGGCTTTGGCACCAACCATTTGTTAGTGTTAGCCCTTCTTGTAGAATGTTGACATCATTGGGAGACTCATTGATTGCTCCCAATTTGCAATTATCAGCAAATATGGTGATGCAAAGGCCATCTACTTTGGCCTGGACTTCTGAGAAATAGATGCCAAACAGTAGGGGATCAACAGAAACCCCTGTGGTATTTCACTGGTGATGGGTCTACTGGTGGAGGTGGAGTCACCGTTTGTGACAGAGTGTGTTCTGTCACTGAGCCAATTGGCTACCCATTTAGTAAAGTAAGAGTTAAGCCCTATCTGGGATTCTTTCTCAATAATGCTAGAGTGAGGAATAGTGTTGAAAGCCTTGGCAAGATTAACATAGGCTGTGTGCACTATCTGATCTTCGTCCATGGCTTTGGTGACATTCTCAAAGAAGTCTACCAGGTTTAATAAGCATGACCTACTGCAAAGAGGTCTACCAGGTTTAATAAGTGTGATCTAACCTACATGACTCACTTGAGCTACTCCATGCCCAACTAACCATAGGTGTAACCCCCTATCATATCCTTGCTAGCTACATTTCCCCGAACATGAGTCTGGAAAACTACACTTCCTACCAAAGCCTACTGGAATCTCTTAACATTCAGCTTAACACCATACGTATGGGAGACTTGAACTACTCCTTCATAAACTGGGAGATTTATATGACCTATAATTCACTTACTCAGTGGTTTTTGAACTTCATCAATGCAAACACCCTGGAGCAACTAGTTAGCTCCCAACTAGAGGTACAAATATCTTAGACCTAGTACTGATGAACATGAGGGAGATGCTGCTCCCTCCCATGCAATAACTCCTCCTTGGTAAGATCTGACCACAAAATCATCTCCCTTTTGTTATAAAAACTAACTTAGAACCCCCATCAAACTCCAAATCTGTTAAGAACTTTGTTAAGGCCATTTACCTGGTGCTGCGGTAGCGTTGTTGCCTCACAGCAAGACACTGTCCGGTTTGATTCTCAGCTAGAACATCTTCTGCATGCAGACATGCATGAATGGGCATACCTTCATTGAAGGGTGTGTGCCAGGCCTGGTAACTCGGCATGTAAAAATCAAATACCAATCATTAGCGGACCGGAGTTCTGCTGTGGCGACCCCTAACCGCGAAATGCCGAAAGACACAACAACAACAACAACCTCAAACTAAGTGACAGCTTATTAAACTTCCAAGCCCCTCCAAACCCTGATGATACTGAGGCCTACGCTGAGCTGTACACAAAAGCACTGCACAACCACATTCATATTTGCATAGAAGACGCAGTATCTGTCCAAGTCAAACCTTTGATTACTGGCAAAAATTAACCATCCTTGTGGACCCCTAGCATAAATAGGCTATTCAACCAAAGGGAAAAAAATCCTCTCCAAAGCCAAGAAGGAACAGACTAGAGAGCTGATCAAATCTGCCAAAGAAAAATATGAGACAAATATAGCCTCCCAGGTGAAGGATAACCATAAGACTTTTTTTAAATTATGTTTGTAACCTCAGGGAAAATGCTCAACAATGTGCCGAGTTAATCATGAATGGCAACACTTACACCCAGCCTGAAAATATAGCAAAGAAATATTCACAGCCATCCCCCTACCAGTCATTATGAGGAAACAGATCCTTACTGCTCTCACTAAAGCCAAAATATAGCCTCTATGGGTCCCAACAACATTCCAGGATGCTTCTTAAATAGCTTAAAAAATAATCTATCAGGGCCACTAGAAACCCTCCTTAACCACAGCCTCCAAACAGGCTTTTTCCCAAAGGAATGAAGGACTGCAACAGTCATCCCTCTACACAAAGAGAAGCCCATCAACTGACCCAGGGAGCTACAGACCCATAAGCTTGACCAGCTCCATTTTCAAAAATTGTAGTTTATTGGCCGTTTGGCAGTTTTTCCATCTCTTTCAACTTTCTGGTTTAAAAGCCCATGTTTGCGCTTATTTCCCACCTTTCCTGTAACTAGTCTAGTCCAGATACAGATTTGTTGTATCCAGGACTTCTTGTAAGCTTCTGAGCCCCCCAAGCCTTTCTGTGTTGGAGGGAAGCCTTCTTGCTTATCAGTGGGAGTGGAAAGCACTAGGTAGCCTATCTACCACAAGATCCAGGTACAGATTCTTAGTTTTAGCACTTGAATTTGCTTATTCGTGCTCAGCACATGTTCAGAACTTGTTGTTAGCACTAAATAAGCTGCAAATTACTACAGCATTCAACCTTCCTCTTTACCTAGAGGAAAACAGTTTTTGTACTTACTTTCCTCACTTGCTTAGAGAAAAACAGCTCTTATACTCACTTTCCTCACTTGTCTAAAAGAAAGTAGTTTTTTATTCAGGCATGTCCAAGGGTCAGTTCCCAGTGTTCTTTCCTGTCTATATGATGAATCTGGGCATCTTGGAGCAATGTAGCAATTGCCTCATGTACACAGACAACCCTCTCCTCCTACCACCCAACACCACAACCTGTGAGAGATGCACTTATCTAGCTAAACTGGAGATAAAGCTCTCTCCAACCAAGACTGAACTTGACATTCAAGAGGAGAAGGTAAACACTTGCACCACACCACACTTGCCACATAGTCCCACTAAACCTACACCACCAAAATCCACACATAGAAACACAAAAACATTCACGGAGGCTCTCAATAATAATCTGCTCAAGCAACAGAGACCTTCAAAGCAGAAACGCAAGCAACCTCCACCCCCCAACACAACCCAAATGACGCATAGCCCACAGACTCAGTGTGCCAATAAACCACAGTCCATAAGGCAAAACAACGTACCCAACACACTAGTCATAGGTGACTCTATAGTCAGGCACACTGATGTCCCACTCACCAGACTAAACAAGGAGAAGGTTACTGTCAGCTGCCTGTCAGGTCCAAGGATCTGCCACATAACCCACGCACTCAGGTCACGCCACAACAAGTATAAATATGACTCTGTCACTGTCCGTGTTGGTGTGAACGACCTGAGACGTACCTCCCTGGACTACATGAAAAGAGACATGGAAGAGCTCTCTGATCTTGTAGCCCAGGCAGGTATGACCCTAGCCCTGAGTAGCATCCTGCCATCGCCCAGAATGATTCCACAGTACAAGGACAAAATGATTGACTTCAACAATTGGTTTAACTTCTGGTGTCATTCTAAGGGGATCCAGTATCTGTCTGCCTGGGATGACATGGTCAACAGACCACGATGCTTTGCCAGAGATGGCCTGCAGCTGTTGCCCCTGGGATTCCAGATACTGGCTAAGGGTCTTGCCGCTCCTATACTGCCTTTTTTAAGGTAAGGTTCAAATGACAAATTCACCACCGTAGCAGGAACAGGCAAGCAAAAACTGAGGGTAATGCTACTCAATGCAGGAAGTCTAAATCTCAAAATGCACTCACTCAAGGCACTCGTTAAAATGGAGAACATTGATATCTGTACAGTGACTGAGACCTAGTTCAAGGCTCTTGAGAGCACCCCTGCATTACCAGACTATAACTCATACCACACTTTTCGGCCATCTAACCTAGACCAGAACACCAAAGGCAGAGGTGTGTCCATATTCATTAAGGATATCCACACCTCCAGGCTAGTTGCGCAGCATAATGCATCCGAGGTTATCCAAGTACAACTAACTCTGGGCAAAACTGCAATCCAAATTGCAGCTTGCTACAGATCCTGCACCATGCCCCAGGATTCCCACTCCTCTTTTCTTGATATACTGGAAAATATTAGGGTTCAACCAAACACCCTAATAATGGGCGATTTCAACTGCCACACCATTAACAGGGAAAACTACTCATGTACCAACTCCTTCGTTCAACGCTTTCTGGAATTCATAAATTCCAATGCCCTGGATCAACTTATCCACACCCCCACCAGGGGCAACAATATCCTAGACCTAGTCATTACCAACATGAGTGACCAGTGTTCCACACCTGAAGCTAACTCCTCATTAGTCAGATCCAACCATAAACTAATCAACCTAGATATCCACATCCCACCCCCACCCCCCATTAAGGAAACCATGGTAAACAATTTCTCCAAAGCCAACTTCGTGCTTCTTAAGACAGAAA
>NC_056732.1:1470747035-1470779101 GCF_019279795.1 Protopterus annectens | reverse complement strand
TAGGTGGAGTGGTGGTCCTGGGTCATGGAGGGCCATCCGTAGCAGGCCACAGTTTACATTGCAGTTGTGGCTAATGTTAGCTGCACATGGATGATCTCAGAGGTATCATGCTTCCCCACTAACCTGGAGGTGTAGGTATCCCTGATGAATATGGATACACCGCCTCCATGTCTGTGTCAGTCCATGTTCTGTGGCTGAAATGTGTGGCAGGGGTTGTAGTCTGGTAGTGCTAGTGTGCTCTCAGGAGCCTTAAGACAGATCTCAGTTACTGCACAGATGTTGAGGTTGTCCATCCTGAGGAGTGCTGTGAGTGCATGCATGTTTTGATCACAACCCCTCGTGTTGAATAGCATAACCCTCACTGATTCTGCTATTGTGCTGTTTATGGAGCTGGTATTCACCTTCAAGACTCTCCTAAATAAGGCACCATGAGGGTGCTAATAGCCTTGGCCCATATTCCAATGCCTAAGGCTGACACATAGGCCAGTATTGTTGCATGCATGCTTCCTATCTGTGCTTGTTTTTCATCTCTCCTGTAGGTAACCTACTGGTAAGCAACAGAAAGCCTTAAGCTTATACAAGTCTTCTAGCCTTCAAGATAGGCTTTTGGAGTGACTAAGTATCAATGTTCTGTATGTTCTTGCTGTACTTAACTGTTTCCTGACTACATGGTGATTTCTCACTGTATATTGTGATCTGAAAGTCTGTTTATTCACATATTATGGCTGTGATGGCCTGCACTTTAGAGGTTCACAGATAGCCTACTACCTATGTGCCCAAGGGCAATTAGAAGCATAGCTACAGTGTGTTGGCTTTCTCCGCACCATTGATGAAGTAACTGAGACTCTGTCAAGCATAGCCAATGAAGCAATTCCAGGCAGAGTTGCTGGAAGCTGTTGAAGCCTGGGGTGGTGGAGGGTGATAGGGACACTTAGCAATCTAAAGAGAGCATGTTAATGTGACAATTCAACACCATTCAATTTCCCAACAGGCCTCGCAGCTATCAAACTGGACAGGCTCCCCCACCCCCTGGCTGTATGGTTCTGGGACACATGATCCCAGGGGTGTATATTCTGTTACCCATTCACACAACAAGGTTTCCCTTGAAGTGTGTCAGTGAGGGGCTATGCTTAATGTAGTTAGGAATGTAATATATTGTCTCACAGTACATTTGTTATATGTTGTTATTTCAAGAGTAAGTGAAGCTCAGTGGGTTTGGGGGCCTCCACCCTTTGCTTAGCCTAGCTTACACATAGAAATCATCTAAATAGGAAATAGGCGGAAGCAACGTTAATGTCAACAGTGTAATGGTTACAGCATCTGCATAGTATCTGTGCATTCGAGGTCCCAATCCCAATAAAGACAGGGATGTTTATCATGTTCAAAAGTATACCTTAACCACAGCTTGCATTTTTAGGTAGTAATCGTCTGTATATAAACATTCGAAACACCCATATAAACCCATGCATGCTGGAGAGTAAAGTCAACAGAGAATGTAATGTTATGTAAGCACATAGTGAGATGTTACTTCACTGACGTATATTTCCTGAGAAGTTAGTGGATGTGCCCGTGTTTGCGCGCACAGGTTATACATTGCAAAGTTTGTTTAACTGTGTTTAACCGCTGCTATATTGTCACACAAACACTTTTAAACATGCTTACAACTGCTTAAATGAGCCTTATTCTGGAGTAAAAAAACATTTTTAAAACATCGCAAGTGTTAAACCCTGGACCCTGCACACTATAGGCATGGGACTTACCACTAAGCCATCTGAGGTGTATACATGATTCATGGTCTTTAGACTACACCTTATACCATATGCATTTGTGTACATATGTACAGTACATTGTAATGTAGTGTAGTTTGTGAACCAACACATTCAAGTCAACATATGTATTACTGTTACAAATTAATACGAAATATATATATATATATATATATATATATATATATATATATATATATATATATATGTGTGTATATGTATATATATATATATATATATATATATATATATATACACATGTCAGTGATGTATGCACATATATATATATATATATATTATACAGTTACATCAATAGCCATATATATAAACATCTATGAACACACTTCATGACACAGAAGCACTCCAAAGAAATTCAAGTGTAAACAAAATACATGCAGCTCTGGTATTATAACTATTAATATTAACCTAATTCTCCATAGAAGGGATGGTTGTTGTGCATATGAAGATTGGGGTGGGGGATAAATGATGGGTAATGAAATCATGCATCAAGGAGGGCCTGGATCAGATGTTCAATAAGTGAATTGGAAAGGTATACATGGAGTATGGGGACAATATAAAAAGGACACAAAACAAGAACCTTTCTCATTCATAATACACCCTGTCATGTCACATTGCAACACCTAATTTCACAAACATATGAACATTAACATGTATTAGACATATGTACACCAACTGACTGTCACATTTGTTTTCAGTAGTGAGGAATGCCTGTAGTAAAATGTATATTCTAAACGCCATAACATTTGTATATATCTCAGATGCCTTAGTGGTAAAGTCAGTGACTCTGGTGTTCATTGTCCCGGGTTCAAGACCTGCAAGGGCTGTTAAATTATTTTGAGGGCCAGAATAAGCGCTGTTGGATGCAGGTGGATTAAAGCACTCTTAAGCACTTGTAAGTGGGTTTGCGCGATGGTAAGCGGCACTGAAACACTGTAAACGAAGAAGTGCTTCACAGGTTTAACATTTGCTTAATGTACCGCAGATCATGGGCAAACCTGCTTACAACTGCTTAAATGTGCATTATTCACACTTTCCCTACCAGTGCCTACTCTGAGAGGCAAAATAATAACACCTTTCAGGATTAGAACCTGCAACTATGTACTCCAGCCTCAGAGTAACCCAACACTAAGCTACCTGAGATGTACCTATCCCAGCTGTGAATGCAGACAGGTTAAAACACAAAAGGGAAGAATGTGTTGAAATAGGACAACCCGTCATGTACCCAATGTAAGGTGTATGCTTATATATATATATATATATATATATATATATATAGAGAGAGAGAGAGAGAGAGAGATACATAGAGGCATGTCAATATATACACATCTACATATATATGTAGATATATATATAGGTTAAAAACATCTACACATCTATGGAGGTACAGATAAGCATATGCAATAAAATATATATATATATATATATATATATATATATATATATATATATATATATATATATATACATATACACACACACACACACACACATATATATATATATATATATATATATATATATAGATATGTATATATGTATATATATATATATATATATATATATATATATATATATATATATATATACACACACACACACACACACACACACACACACACACACACACACACACACACACACATATATATATATATATATATATATATATATATATATATATATATACATACATACATGTATGTAGACAGCATCTGAAGTGTTCATATCTGAGTATAACATGGACCATAGCAATCACACATTCCACCCCCCCAAACAATATGAACATAACATATGAAGAGTATATGCCAATATACTATTGCAAATATGTTCTATGGACACATTCACCAACACAACTGCAATGACTGCAAATATCAATGACAGAAATACACAGACAGCTTTCATATTGCAAAACTTTATTACATTCCGATGTATTGCCAAAAGGATTCAAGGACTAACAGTACCTGCATGCTATACCGGAAGCATTTAACAGTGCCTTAATGAATCAGCCTGCAATTACCATAGTATTGGTCCACTAAGAGATAGGTGTTCACATATGGAAAGAACACCCACACACATATAGACGTTGTATAAAAGGGGTTAGTACACACCTGCATGTGCTATGTACACCCAACAACTTCTACCCCACAACCAAAATAATTACATCAATATATGCTGTCATACCATAACCAATTATTCAACTACTGTACAACATCTGCTGAAACCTTAACATACCTGGACACAGACACACTAACATGGCCCTATGTGAAATAGTTGCTGTTGTACAATTGAACAGCTGCTGATGTTACAGGGTTTGTATGAACTAATCCCATTTCAAAGGGTTGAAAGGTTCGTACACCAGGAAGTGTTACCGAATACTGATTATCAGCAAAGTATAATACACATTAACACCAAACTAAATATGTCTGGTAAGCATACTGTAAACCCCCTAAAATTATATGCATTGCTATGCAGCCTTGAGCTGGTCAAACAATCTGGCCAGACTGAAACTTATGCAGAAGTATTAGGTACAGACAAAGCCTGCATAAGTAGCAATGTTCAGAAATATAACAGCAGTACTCACATTTAGACCAAATCCTCTAGGCATTACACACAATATAGTACTGTTCGTTTCCATACAGCTGTTGCAATAGATTCCAAACAACACTTCTAGGCTGTCTTCCTCACAAGTAAGGCAAAGGAACAATGCCCAAGTGGAGTACTCAGTTATACTCTACTGTTGCCATGGTATTGGCTAAGGCAGTAGCAGCGCAGCTGAAGTGCATGTAATTATAGGTTCATAGGTTCATAGGTAGGTACTAGGCTATCGGCCCAAGGGCCTGCGTAAGCCTAGCCAACAACGTTCCATGGCTTACGCCACCCAAGATAGTTATTTTCCTGTGCCACTATCAAGCAGAGACACAGAAGTGATCCCCGGGGTGTATTTCCTATTTCCCATCCACTCGTCAAGATTTTTCTTGAAGAGTGCTAATGAAGAACTTTGCTTGACATAGATGGGTAGCCTATTCCAGAGTATGGGAAGTCTCTGGGACAGGAATCTATCCTTCCAGCATGTCCTGTTTATTGTGGTGACAAGGTTTAGGTCCCTAGAGCGTGTAGCTCGGAGGGAATGGGATTTCTTTAGGTGTAGCATGTCCAACAGCTCTGGGTTTGACCTATCTTTATATGTTAGACAGAAATCACCTCAGAGTAGGCGATATGCTATGGAGTAGCAAATCAAAACACCAACTCCAATACAGGAATCCACGTAGAAAAAAGTAACGAACCAGTCGACCACAGTGTAAATGGAGCTGACAATAAGGCACAGACCAGAGCAATGCAGGTATAAAATAAAAGCGTTTATTCCAAATGAGCACACCGACTGAGCGCTTTCTTATGCTATGGAGTAAAGCTGGAGTTTTTTGAGGTGGTCAGTGTAGGGCATTTGTTTGAGACCAGTAATCCTCTTTGTGAGGTACTTCTGTGGCCTTTCCACCTGCCGCAGATGTCTTGTGAGGTACATTCCAAAAGGGACGTTGTACTCTATAATGGGTCTAATGAGTGTCAAGTAGAGGGGAACAATGACCTCTTTTTTCCTGGATGAGAACCCTTTTATGATGAGGTGTGCCACATAGAAGGACTTCCTGACTACTGTGGCGATGTGACTATCAAAGGAGAGACTACTGTCCACCTGCGTCCCAAGGTCTCTTATCACGCATTCAGTGTTAAGTAGATTGCTGCCTATGTGGTAGTTCATGGGTACAGAGTTTTTACCAAAGGGGATGACACTGCACTTTTTGGCATTGAGCTTGAGGCCATGGCTCTGACACCAGGCATCCGTCTCAGTGAGGCCCTTCTGTAGGATGTCCACATCATTTGGGGACTTGACTATGGCTCCTAGTTTGCAGTCATCTGTGAACTTCGTTAGCCAGAGGCCTTCTGTGTTAGCCTGCACTTCAGAGAAGTAGATTAGCTACTTAGGAACACCAATTGGTTATCGGGATAGCACATGTTACTGATCTGTAACTATAAAAGGTTGCCTTGTCACACATTCAGACCATCTGTATCTACCTGTAGGACAGTACAAAACACTGAAAGCTGAACAAAAAACGAGTATTATACTAGTCAATAACACCTCCAATTACTAGGAAGTTTGTATAACATGTAGTATGTCTGTGCATGTAGTACATGTTCTGTAAGAATTACAGTGTAATCAGTGCATATAGTGGAAATAGCTATCTTGTAGCGATGTATTGTTGAGCAGTAGTAATGCTTGTAGTCTTCTATGAGTGTACTGCTGTAGGTCACAAGGCAAACTCCTCATACACCACAAGGGATGATATGGGCTTGGAACTCACCAATTCGCTTCCAGCCACTGTCAGTGTCAGGATTGGTCCAACAAGTATGTGCTATAACAGAGGATAGTATATGTCGATATATTGTAACAGCTGACATATGTATGCGTGTTTAAGTAAGATGAACATGTCAAAGGTGGGCTTACTGTGCAAATATGGTTTGCATTGTGGGATATCTTGTCAATAACTGTGTAATGTACAGTATTTTAGGCAGATCTGTATTCCTTTCTACATAGCAGTTCTGTTATATTATGCAAACAGTAGTTATGTCTCATGGCAATTACAATACTCAATAACAGGATACATATCACTTGTATTCATCTGACAGTTTAGCAGCATGATAGCAAAGATAATTGGAAGAGCTAAGTAACTATCCATGCAACAAAATGTGTAGTGCAAACCACCAATGTAGCTTCGGTACCACCAATGAGCGAAACACTTCCAGTAGACACCACGTAAGGTCTTTTAATCCATAAGTTTAATCCACATAACGCCAAGACATACAATCCAAACAAGAAAAGACAAAAAATGATACACTAGTCTGTCATAGCACCAAAGAACAAGCAAGACGCCAAATGCAGTTTAGCGCTTTCAACCATAGAATACTGGTCTTCCTCAGAACTGCAAATGAAAGCAATCTATCCGTTTAAAAAAACTTATTGGCGCCAAAAAGTATGTCACTCCTTAAAGGCGCAACAACAAAACACACACATGAAATACACTAATAAATAATATGATGTGTACTAAAATAAAACCTGCTTGTTTTGCACTCAAAAGCGTAGATGTTGAGATTAAATTCACTCATTGTTACACAGTTAAAAAGTAGTCATGTCAAGGTTACATAAGCACAATGTTGATAAAATATTGATAAAATATTACACAGACGCTGATAAACATAAGTTGATGTGGTATAATAAAAATGAATCATAAATATTAATTCTAATGTATAAAGATGGAGTTGTTTCAACAAAATATAATTAAACTAGTTCATTAAGAATGATATATGAATAATTTAATAAATTAATTGACAACCAATCAACATTACAACCTAACCTATATAGAAATTACTATGGTAATAGTTAATATAGTTGTCATAGTATGATGTTTGCAGTACGTTCTGTTGAATCATATATCATACAGAAGTAAATGTATGTGGATAATGTAAAAAATAAATAAATATATACGTGATCTATTCATAAGATATATATAATCAATTGTATAAATAGTGAGTTAATAAATATATAAAAACTGTGTCTAAAAAATATACTAAATAACAATAAACTAATAAAAAATCGTACAAAATTGATATAATTTTAGTATAATTTTAACAACATATAAGGTCCATAATATCTATTGAAAAAATACCAAATGTTCGAAACTCATGGTGTTTATCAAAAAAACAGTATATAGACTATAATAATAAACTTTTAATAGATATACTATCATTCAGTCCAGGTGGACTGGTGGCATCTAAATACAATTGCCACCAAGCCTCCCTAAATGCTAGCAATCCTTTGACATCACCTCCCCTAGGATTGCAAATAATTTCCTCCAGTATTAGAAATTTAAATGTGTGTTCTGCGCCTAACGAATGAACGTGTCTATACAAAGCATTAGTTAAATCCTTCACCCTAATGCTATATAAATGGTTGTAAATACGCTTTTTTAGACTACGTTCAGTCCTCCCCACATAAAATGTCTCACAGGAGTCACATTTCGCTAAATATATAACTTGTTTAGTATTGCAATTTCCTTTTTTACATATAATCAAACTTTTATGTCCATTGTCCAGTAAAATTTTGTTATCACAATACATAAATTTACAATAATTGCAGAAACCACACTTTCTACTACCTGTATAACAACCATTCTTCCTACTATCTTCTGTATGATATTCTAATAGTTTTTTCTAATAGTTTTTTCATGTGTATCGTTTTTTGTCTTTTCTTGTTTGGATTGTATGTCTTGGCGTTATGTGGATTAAACTTATGGATTAAAAGACCTTATGTGGTGTCTACTGGAAGTGTTTCGCTCATTGGTGGTACCGAAGCTACATTGGTAACTATCCATGCACATAACACATGTAATATCCACCTCTCTATTATCGTTTGCAAGCAATAACAGCTGTGCATGTGTACATGTTATGCAAATGTGTAGTGACCCTTGTTACAAGGCTGGACCTCTCTAATATCATTTGCAAGCAATAACAGCTGTGCATGTGTACATGTTATGCAAATGTGTGGTGACCCTTGTTACAGGGCTGGACCTCTCCAGTATCGTTTGCAAGCAGTAACAGCTGTGCATGTGTACATGTTATGCAAATGTGCAGTGTCCCTTGTTACAGGGCTGGACCTCTCTAGTATCTTTTGCAAGCAATAACAGCTGTGCATGTGTACAAATTATGCAAATGTGTAGTGACCCTTGTTACAGGGCTGGACCTCTCTACTATCGTTTGCAAGCAATAACAGCTGTGCATGTGTACATGTTATGCAAATGTGTAGTGACCCTTGTTACAGGGCTGGACCTCTCTAGTATCATTTGCAAGCAATAACAGCTGTGCATGTGTACATGTTATGCAAATGTGTAGTGACCCTTGTTACAGGGCAGGACCTCTCTAGTATAGTTTGCAAGCAATAACAGCTGTGCATGTGTACATGTTATGCAAATGTATAGTGACCCTTGTTACAGGGCTCGGCCAAATGGCTATGTGAACACCTACATAGAGTGGATATTGAGAGTAGAGACACACTGGTTGAACTACCAGGTTTGTGTAGCCTAACCTCTCATTGCCAACCTAACAGCCGCTTGCACATACTGTATGTAAGGTAGTGCACAGTACTGGTAATGGAACAGGTTGCATATCATCTATAACTCCAGTGTAACATCTGCAGTAGGAGTGTAAGATGTAGGAGCCTGCTGCCCATGTGTAATAGCCGCTTCATAGGTGATGGCTTACACTATCTGATTATATCCTGATCATGTTGATAATGGCATCAGAGTATATTGATGCATGACTCTGTTTGGAGAGTGTATGTCTATGCCCAACAGAGCTCATGGTCCTGGTGGATATGTGAGTATATACCCAGAGAAGGAAACAGACCTGTAGACACTTGCATCATCTGTGATCAACTAACAGGATGTGATGTGTTCCTCAGAGGAAGATTGCTGCTAAAGGTAGCTGCAATGTTTCCATAATAGCCAGTTTTGTCACGTCCATAACACAAATATTTACATGTGAGCATCACTGTCTAAAACATTTTCATGAGCAATAAGTAAACTAAAGACAGTACTTGGTACTTGTAGTACTGACTGCTCATACAGGCATGTCCACTAGTCAGCTACTGGTGTTTACTAATGTCAGCTTTGTGTATGTGGCCATCCTGGGGGAATGTAATCTCTATGCCATGTACACTGCCAAACCCACCTAACATCACACCCCACACATTGTTTGGGATGCAGCTACAGGGGTAAGCTGGAAGGCAGCCCAGTCTACAGCCATGACTGGACTGGACAGTCATGAGGTGTAGGTTAACACATGCATCTCATCATCACAACCAATACATACCCTTATCAGAACACAGTAAGGACACCCACACACACTACCAGAAATCACACACATTCACAGACGCTTCTAAGTATCTGGCCAAACAAGTGACCTCCCAAGCTGGAAGAGACAGACAATGAAATACTCAAACTGTATGACATTGTTTGCATAATTGTGCCACACCTCAGAACACGTGGCTGGAAACATGCCCCACAGTACTCATTTGTGAATGCAAACTCTAGCACTATGTTATGCATCAACCTCTATGAGGGCATACATACTGTCAGCTGCCTGTCTGTCATGATTAGCCACATACCCATACACTCAGACCTCCTTTTGAACTATACACATGGCTCTGGCATATTCCATGTTGTGCAGGACCTGTGATGCAGTAGCCTGGACTGCATGGAAACACATGTAGGAACTGTCAGGTCTTGTAGCCCATGCAGGTATGTCCCAAGGCCTGGGTAGCATTCTGCCATTGGCCAGAATGATACTGCAGTACAGGGACAAAAGGATTGTATTCCACAATTGTCTAATGTAGTGGTGCAAGTCAAAGGGTATCCAGTATCTGTCTGCCTGGGATAACATGGTTGACAGACCATGATGCTTTGCCAGACAGGACCTGCACCTGTTACCCCTGGGAATCTGGATACTGCCTAGGGCTCATGCTTCCCCTATAGTGCCTTCATCATGCACAGTTCAAGTGAAGGTCCACTGTTGTTACAGGGACAGCCAAGCAATAAACTGCAGGTCTCGCTGCACAATGATACATGTCAGCAACACTATATGGGCACACATATGTCAATCCCTAACATGGAGAACATATCTGTGCAGTGGCTGAGACATGTTTCAATGCTCTGGAGAGCACACCTGCATGACCATGTTATAAAACATACCTCACCTCTTGCCCATTATCTTTTATTGGAACACATGGGCCACAGGTGTGTCCATATTCCTGAAGGATATGTACACCCCCACTCTAGTTGCAATTGCATAACTTCAGATGCATTATGCTGAGCAGCTACCTTTGTGCCAAAGTGGAATTCAAAATGCACCTTGCGGCAGATCACCCACCATGCCGCACATTTCCCAACTGTCATAATGTGCTGTAATGGGGAAGATTAGGTCTGGGACAAAAAACCATATTAATGGCTACTCTCAACTATTCCATTATGAACTGGGAAGACTCCTTATGTGCCAACACCTGTGCTCAATGCATGTTGGATTCTATTAACCCCAGTGACCTGGATCACAGTAGTCACACAAACAGGGCTAACAGTATGCTACACATAGTCAGTCTTCAATGCCAATGTTATGTTTCCTAAGAGCAAATTGGTGACTGTCATGGCACCCATGCAGATGGACATTGCATGTGCAAATGCTGAATCCTACACAAATGAACCTTAAGCAGTCACATACGTGCAGTGATTGTGCCACTGAAACAGAACCAAGATTCAGCCAAACACAAACAAGAAGGCAAACTGGTGGTACCATGCTTTAAACTGTACCACAGAAGGTAGTAACTGTTGCAAGAGTGAACACACATGAGTGTAGGTGATCCCTGGTCAGCCTCCATAAGATACAGTTACATCATATAAAACCACACAAAGCTACTGTGAAACTAATCAGCCACATAGTATGAGGCCAAGCACAGAGCATTCTATAGCTGTGTCATTAATCGTAATGGCAAAAAGACCTGCCATGCTGCACAGCACTATGGCATGGGAAGTACTGCACCTACAGAAATAGCACCTGTTCATCCAGATAGGGTCTTGGAGAACCTATACGCACTCTCACCCCCTGTCCCAACAGGTATACTTAGTTATATATCCATGTACACTACAGGGCCCCTGTAATAACAACTATGCAAGGTACAAGCTGCACTCTCTAAAGTCATACATACAGCTTTCATGGGACTTGTCAACATCCCAGGGTGTATCCTACACAAATGTAAGAACAATCAGCTATCCACATACACATCATGTTCAATCATAGCTCCATGTCAAGCTGTGTACACACCGAATGGTGCACAGCAACAGTTATCACACCCCACAAAGTGGGAGACACCATTGATAATGGGAAATAGTGCCCAACTACCCTGCTGAGTCTGGTCTGTACGACCATGAACCATGATCAACATATTTGATGTACTCAGTATAGATGTAGATGACAGTAGGGTTGATTCACACTGCATATCATGACCTTGCCAGGTCATAGGACACCATCACCCATACTGTGTTCCAGCTACACTCAGTAAACTAGATGTATATTCCTATGTCACAGGAGTGGTTGGCAACTGGATTGCTGGCAGAACAAACACAACAGAAGGTGTCTGACTAAAACACGCATATCAAACCAGTGCCAGCCACAGTAATACAGGGTTCATTCCTGGTACTCCCCCTCTCTGTTATCTATACCACACAGACTAACACAGAAGGCATCTGCCTGTTGATGTTTGCAAATGACTATGAACTAGGAGCAATAGTTGACTCAATGTGTGCTGCGTTCAACATACAGAAGGGCCTTTGTGTGTCAGATGTATGGTGTGTGACGTATGGCCACAGTCTGACAGCTAAGTATTGCATTGTCATCCCCTATGTTAAAAACCCTGTACCCATGAACTACCACCTAGGCAGTGGTCAACATAATGGCAACTGTGTGTGTATAGGATGCAGCTGGACAGTAGTCTTTCCTTTGATAGTTACTTCACCACACCAGTCAGGTAGTCGAATGTGGCACCCCTAATCATGACAGGGTGCCATCCATGAATAAAGATAATTGTTCAGCCATACTCAAACTCATGTGACCCATACTAGATCACATATTTCCTTTAAGGGTTACTGCCCATGTGTAGATGGCCTACAATGCCCTTCCCAATCCCTAGCTCCACTATGTAGCATTCAGCCTACCCTGAATAAAGCCATGTCCAACCCAGAGATGTTCGACATGCTACACTTAACACATCCTGATCCCAAATAAACACATACTTCATGGACATCCACCTTTCTAGTACAAGGATCACAACATGGCTGACAGATCTATGTCCCATACACTTAACATACCCTTGCCATACTATGCATCCTTACCCAGTGAAGCTGCACATCGCCCCTCTCTGTGACATGGTGTAATGACCGCATGCCAAATATATCAGTAACCCTGTGGATCAGTTCAGTGGCACTGCTTGAACTGGCCACTGAAACTTACCTGCCTGTTGCCTACTGCTAGGTAACCTGTCTGCCTAGGCTCATAAATGGCCCAGGGCATATAGTCTACTAGTTCACTATGACCATACATGTTATAGTTGATATCCAACCCTGCAAATACCATCAGGCTAGCTATTGTCCCATGTGTTACACATGTGCAACACAGGCAATACATGGCAGGATGCTACACAACTGTACAGTGCTATGTAGATGTATATGGCAAAACACATACATGCTTACAAGTCTGCAGGGTCACAGGTAATTTCCCTAACAGCTATGTATGACTATATATGTGACATATACACAGCATTAAGGTTGATTGCATTAATGTAAACACATCCAGGCATGTGCTGATAGGTAAAGACACCAGTACAGGCAAAAATACATGCCCACGTCAAGACAACATCCACGTGGAGTATGAGCAATGTCATCACATGACACACACATATATGGTGATAACATCACATCACCAGTAAGTGCCAAGTGTGTGTGACTTAAACATGTCTGTGGTGTTAGTGTCATGTAGATTTGCAAAGACTTATTTGTAATCTTAATAAATGTGATACACATGTATTTTTAGCTGTACTTCTGCACTTCTCTGTGAGTTACTGTGACCTGTCTCCATCATTATGTCTTCCAGGTATGCCATGTAGCAGGCTGCCAGCATACACCCACTTGGAGAATGAGGTCCTCATCCCATACCTCCTTGACAAACATTCAACACTCTTCAGCCATGTGCCACAGGATGCACAGCAGTGGGATGCCCTGTAGAAGGAACAATGCAGAAGGGTAAATGATGTTGGTGGTCACAATCACACCTATCAGCAAGTGCACCGACACTGCACTGACCTCATAAGATGGGTGAAACAGTGTGCTAATGCAATCACCAGGGAACAAGGTGCAGCAGGTGGGGGGGCACATAGTCCCACTAAACCTACACCACCAAAATCCACACACAGAAACACAAAAACATTCACGGAGGCTCTCAATAATAATCTGCTCAAGCAACAGAAACCTCCAAAGCAGAAACACAAGCAACGTCCACCCCCCAACACAACCCAAATGATGCATAACCCACAGACTCAGTGTGCCAATAAACCACAGCCCATAAGGCAAAAGAACGTACCCAACACACTAGTCATAGGTGACTCTATAGTCAGGCACACTGATGTCCCACTCACCAGGCTAAACAAGGAGAAGGTTACTGTCAGCTGCCTGTCAGGTGCAAGGATCTGCCACATAACCCATGCACTCAGGTCACTCCACAACAAGTATAAATATGACTCTGTCATTGTCCATGTTGGTGTGAACGACCTGAGACATACCTCCCTGGACTACATGAAAAGAGACATGGAAGAGCTCTCTGATCTTATAGCCAAGGCAGGTATGACCCTAGCCCTGAGTATCATCCTGCCATCGCCCAGAATGATTCCGCGATACAAGGACAAAATGATTGACTTCAATAATTGGCTTAACTTCTGGTGTCATTCTAAGGGGATCCAGTATCTGTCTGCCTGGGATGACATGGTCAACAGACCACAATGTTTTGCCAGAGATGGCCTGCAGCTGTCGCCCCTGGGATTCCAGATATTGGCTAAGGGTCTTTCCGCTCCTATACTGCCTTTTTTGAGGCAAGGTTCAAATGACAAATTCACCACCGTAACAGGAACAGGCAAGCAAAAACTGAGGGTAATTCTACTCAATGCTAGAAGTCTAAATCTCAAAATGCACTCACTCAAGGCACTCCTTAAAATGGAGAACATTGATATCTGTGCAGTGACTGAGACCTAGTTCAAGGCTCTTGAGAGCACCCCTGCATTACCAGACTATAACTCATACCACACTTTTCGGCCCTCTAACCTAGACCAGAACACCAAAGGCAGAGGTGTGTCCATATTCATTAAGGATATCCACACCTCCAGGCTAGTTGTGCAGCATAATGCATCCGAGGTTATCCAAGTGCAACTAACTCTGGGCAAAACTAGAATCCAAATTGCAGCTTGCTACAGATCCTGCACCATGCTCCAGGATTCCCACTCCTCTTTTCTTGATATACTGGAAAATATTAGGGTTCAACCAAACACCCTAATAATGGGCGATTTCAACTGCCACACCATTAACAGGCAAAACTACTCATGTACCAACTCCTTCGTTCAACACTTTCTGGAATTCATAAATTTCAATGCCCTGGATCAACTTATACACACCCCCACCAGGGGCAACAATATCCTAGACCTAGTCATTACCAACATGAGTGACCAGTGTTCCACACCTGAAGCCAACTCCTCATTAGTCAGATCCGACCATAAACTAATCAACCTAGATATCCACATCCCACCCCCACCCCCCATTAAGGAAACCATGGTAAAAAATTTCTACAAAGCCAACTTCATGCTTCTTAAGACAGAAGTGGTGAACTTCATGACACCCATGCAGATGGACAATACTGTTACAACTGCTGAATCCTACACAAATGCACTCTATAAGCACTTACATGAGTGCATGGATCATGCTATCCCAAACAGAATCAAGATGCTATCCTCCAAAAAAAGGAAGCCAATCTGATGGTCCCCTGCCATAAACAAACTCTACAACAGAAGGAAGAAACTGTTGCAAAAGTGAGTAAAATCCCATGAGTGGAGGAGCTCCCTGGTCAGCCTCAGTCAGAAGCTGAGATCCCTTATAAGATCCTCCAAAGCTAGCTATGAAAACAAAATCACCACTGATTCTAAGGGTAACCACAAAGCATTCTATAGCTATGTCAAGAATCTCAATGGCAGTACCCAGATCTGCTCTGAGTTACAGCACAACAGCACAAAAATTACAGAACCAACTAATATTGCCAACATCCTGACAGATAGGTTCAGTGCTAATTTTACCCCCCTCTCACACCCTAAAGGGCACATATTTATAGGGTTCCTATCAGAATGATGAAAAATCAAAATCTCAAATGCTCAGATGAGCGAAAACACAGGTAACTGAAACTGATATTGTGAGATTGCGGTATAGTGAAGATCCGAAAATTTGCCCTTTCCTCACTGTAGTGTGATCTTGGCATTGGAATATATTTTTAGGGGGAGGGGCACAGCCACCCACAACAGCGATTTTGATTACCTGCGTTTGTGCTCATCCAAGCATTCGAGATTTTGATTTTTCATCTTTGTAATATAGACCCTATCTATACAGGAAGAATTCAGAGCCCTGTAATCATATCTATGCAGGTAAAAGCTGCACTCTCTAAAACCAAAAACACAGCATCCATGTGACAGGACAAGATCCCAGGTTGCGTTTTACACAAACTTCAGAATGAAATGGCTCCCCACCTAAGCACCATGTTTAGTCATAGTCTCACGTCAGGCTTTGTACCCACTGAATGGGCACAGCAACAGTTATCCCACTCCAAAAAGGGGGAGCCACCACTGATCCTGGGAACTATTGCCCTATTAGCCTGACAAGTCTATTCTGCAAGGCCATGGAACGTATCATCATGGAATTCATAAACAAAGACATTGGTAACCTCCAAACTCTGGACTCATGCCTTCTGAACCTGATCGACTTCCTTGAGGCAGTCACCAAAGCCATAGACAAGGGTAAGGTGGTTCACACAGCCTATCGTGACCTCGCCAAAGCTTTCAACACCATCCCCCATTCTGGAATTATAGCTAATCTCACTAAACTAGGTATAAATCTCTATGTCACAAGATGGGTTGCCAACTGGCTCATTGACAGAACCCACACTGTAAAAGTTGCAGACTCCAAATCTGACTTTAAACCAGTGACAAGTGAAGTACCACATGTTTCAGTCCTGGGACCTCTCCTGTTTGGTATCTACTTCTCTGAAGTACAGGCTAACACAGAAGACCTCTGGCTAACAAAGTTCACAGATGACTGCAAACTAGGACCCAAAGTAGAGACCCCAAATGATGTGGACATCCTACAGAAGGGCCTCACTGAGACAGATGCCTGGTGTCAGAGGCATGGCCTCAAGCTCAATTCCAAAAAGTGCATTGTCATCCCCTTTGGTAAAAATTCTATACCCATGAACTACCACATAAATGGCAGTCTACTTAATGCTGAATGTGTGATAAGAGACCTCGGGACCCAGGTGGACAGTAGTCTCTCCTTTGATATTAACATCGCCACAGTAGTCAGGAAGTCCTTCTATGTGGCACACCTCATCACAAAACAGTTCTCATCCAGGAAAAAAGAGGTCATTGTTCCCCTCTATTTGACACTCACTAGACCCATTATAGAGTACAACTCCCCTTTTGGAATGTACCTCACAAGACATTTGCAGCAGCTGGAAAGGCCACAAAAGTACCTCACAAAGAGGATTACCGGCCTCAAACAGATGCCCTACACTGACCATCTCAAAAAACTCCAGCTTTACTCTGTAGCATATTGCCTACTCTGAGGAGATCTCTGCCTAACATATAAAGCTATGTTAAACCCAGAGCTGTTGGACATGCTACACCTAAAGAGATCCCAATCCCTCTGAGCTAAACGATCTAGGGACCTAAACCTTGTCACCACAATATACAGGACATGCTGGAGGGATAGATTCCTGTGCAAGAGACTTCCTATTCTCTGGAACAAGCTACCCATCTATGTCAAGCAAAGTTCCTCATTAGCACTCTTCAAGAAAAATCTTGATGAGTGGATGGGAAATAGGAAATACATCCTGGGGATTACTTTTGTGGCTCTGCTCGACAGGGGCACAGGAAATTAACTTTCTTGGGTGGCATAAGACATGGAACCTTGTTGGCTAAGCTTACTTAGGCCCTTGGGCCAATAGCTTAGTACCTACCTATGAACCTATGAACCTATAAGGCCATGGAGAGAATCGGGCAGCAAATGAATGTGTCAAAAAACAAAAGAAAGAATATAAGATGAAGGATGATATGAGAAAGCAAGAAATGTGGAAAATGCATATATACAGTTGAAAGTATAGAAAACTCTTGGAACAATCTCATGTTGCTCAGGATCTCACATAGGAATGGTTAAGGAAAAGTGAATTTAAACCAAAAAAATGAAAGGTTAATATTGGCAACCCAAGACAGTGGACTATGTACATGTTGGTATACAAAGTCCATTGAACATGAGAGAGAAACAGACAAATGTAGGTTTTGTAAAACAGAATTGAAAACAGTCGCACATCTTGCTGCTGGTTGTGATATACTAATGACAGAAGGACTGTATACTGAAAGGGATAATAATTTGGCAAGACTTTTGCATTGGGGATTGTGCAAACAATGTAACAGTGAAGTAACTGTAAAACACTGGAAACATGAGCCACAAAGCATTATAGAAAATCATGAAGTTTATATCACATGGGATTACCCATTACTAACAATTCAAAAATTAGATGTGAGAAAACCAGATATAGTAGCCTATGAAAAGAAGACAAAAGTAGCATTGATGATTGAAATTGCTACATCCAGAGACTATAGTGTCTTATGTACAGAGAGAGACACAAATCATAAAATACCAGGATTTGCAGGCAGAAATGAGGGCAGTGTGGAACAGAGAGTTCCATTAGTAGTAGGATCAATGGATCTTATAAAAAGAATTGACAGTCATACTTAGGTATGTTACCAATACATGTAACTTCATATGAATTGCAGGCATCATTACCTGGCACACCACTGTTGCTGCAAAGAGTACTTTTGGCTAATATCAAAGATTGAAGCAATACTAGTTTCATGAACTTGAATCATAATTTGACTTAGGAATGAGGTGCATTCCCATCATGGCATTAGAAACTCAAAAGACTTGGAAAAACTTAAAAAAAATTATTATAGGCTTGATCAGTAACGACATAGGAACTCTTCAAAAACTGGACCAGATCCAATTTGGCTCTGTCAAAGGAGGTCTTGACTGCTTAAGCTGGTGGACTGTTTTAGAAAGTCGCCAAGGCCATGGATGAGGGTAAAATGGTACACACCACTTATCTATACCTGGCCAAAGCTTTTGACACAACCCCCACTCGGGGATCATAGCTAAACTTACAGAGTTAGGCATAAACCCCTGCATCTTCAGATGGATAGACAACTGGCTCACTGACAGGATACATGTTGTCATAGGTGACTCCACCTCTGGTAAGAAACCTGTTACTAGCTGTGTCCCACATGGGGGTTGGGACCCTTCCTGTTTGATATATACTTCTCTGAAGTGAATGCCAATGTTGGGGGCCTCTGGCTGACCAAGTTCACTGACGACTGTAAGCTAGGAGCAATCACTGAATCCTCAAATGATGTTGACACCCTACAAACAGGCCTAAAAATGACAAATGACTGTTACCAAAATCATGGTTTGAGACTAAATGCTAAAAAATGGATAATCATACGCTCTGATGAATCAGATATCCTTGCAAATTATAGTACTGATGGCACACCCCTAAAAGAAGACCCACTGGTGAGGGACCTAAGAACACTGATAGAAACCTAAACTTTGACCACCAGGTAGCTACAGTAGTGAGGAAATCCTTCTGTGTGGCGCAACTTATAAGTAAAGGCATGGCATCAAGATCAAAGGAAGTCATAGTGCCATTGTACTTGGCCATCATCAGGCTCATAATTGAGTACAGTGCTCCCTTTTGCATGTACCTAACCAGGCACTTACACCAACTGGAGTGCCCCCAGAGGTTTCTCCCTAAAAAATATAAAGTGTAAGATGCATGTCTTATGCAGACCATCTAAAGGTCCTATCTCTTCACTTCATCTCATATTGTTTATTAATAGGGGACTTATTTATTTATTTATTTAACATTTGTTGGCCAGGGAAGTCTGACTAGGACAGAGCCTATCTTCATCAGAGGCCTGAGGAGAAATGTTCCAGATGCATGTCTTTAGAATGTGGGAGGAAACCAGAGTATGCAGAGGGAATCCATTTGAATGCAGGGAGGGCATGCAGACTCCACATAGAAGGCACCCCAACCAAGAATCGAACTGGAACTCTTGCTATAAGGCAACAGTGTTAACCACTGCACTACTGCACCGCCCACTTATGCCTGACCTACAAGGCATTCTCTGATCCAGCTCTGATGAAAATGTTACATATTCACAAGAAAAATTATATAAGGGTAATGTGTTCCTTGGACCCAAACCTTATTTGTGACTCTAACAGAACTTGCTGGAGAGACAGATTCACATCTAAAATGCTACCTCTTCTATGGAATAAACTTCCCAATGTCGTAAAACTAAGCATGTCCCTTACTTTCTTCAAAAAGAAATTGGATAAATGGATGGGGAGGCATAAATTCACTCCTGGGTACTGCCTACATCCCTTATGAACAGAGGCAGTCTGTAAAATGACTCAGGGCTCCAACACCCAAAGACCCACTACCCTGATACTACCCCTTCTCATATCTGGGGAATTAAAATATAATATTGTCATATCCTGGGTATTATTGGTTAGGCTTGTAAAAGCTCTTGTGCCATTACTGCAGTAATCACCCATGAACCTATGAACCTATGAGAACACACATATGTGGGAAACCAGACAATTAAGGTCTTGTATCCCAGAACACAAGAACATTCATTCTTTTATATTATTTTTGACTCTAGGCAAAGTCTATTGTATAAACTATAGCCACTATCCAACTAAAAACTAAACACCTATGCATTATTTTTGCTATGAATCGGCTTAGGAAACCAATACAGATTTACACACTGGATCAGTCGAGGCCCGGGTTAATAACGACCGCCACCAGTACTGTTAGCCGACAGGGTGCTGGTGGAAATTGGGCTACTGTTGGCCAAAGGAAGAGAAGGAGAAGAAGAGGGGGAAGGCATGCCCGAAGGCAGGAAGAGAGGAGAAAGGTTAGAAGTGTGGTAGTGAGGGTAGGAACTTTGAATGTTGGCAGCATGACTGGTATAGGGAGAGAGCTAGCTGATATGATGGACAGAAGGAAGGTTGATATATTGTATGTACAAGAGACCAGGTGGAAGGGAAGTAAGGCCAGGTGTATTGGAGATGGGTTCAAATTGTTCTATCATGGTGTGGATGGGAGGAGAAATGGGGTAGGGGTTATCCTGAAGGAACAGTATACCAAGAGTGTTTTGGAGGTGAAAAGAGTGTCAGATAGAGTGATGTTTATGAAGCTGGAAATTGATGGTGTAATGATGAATGTTGTTAGTGCATATGCTCTACAAGTTGGGTGTGCGATGGATGATTAAGAAAAATTTTGGAGTGAGTTGGTTGAAGTGGTGATGACTGTACCCAAGGATGAGAGAGTGGTGATCGGAGCAGATTTCAATGGGCATGTTGGTGAAGGGAACAGAGGAGATGAGGAAGTGATGGGTCGGTATGGTGTTAAGGAAAGGAATGCAGAAGGTCAGATGGTAGTGGATTTTGCAAAAAGGACGGACATGGCTGTGGTGAATATGTATTTTAACAAGAGGGAGGAGCAGAGGGTGACATACAAGAGTGGAGGGAGATGCACACAGGTGGATTATATCCTATGCAGGAGGGCCAGTTTGACGGAGATTGGAGACTGTAAAGTGGTGATGAGGGAAAGTGTAGTTAGGCAGCATAGAATGGTGGTCTGTAGAATAACACTGGTGATCAAGAAGAGGAAGAGGAGTGTGAGGGCAGCACCAAGGATCAAATGGTGGAAATTGAAAAAGGGTGATTGTGAGGTGGAGTTCAGGGAAGAGTTAAGACAGGCACTGGGTGGCAATGAAGTGTTACCGAATAGCTGGGTAACTACAGCAGAGCTAGTAAGGGAGACTGCTAGAAAGGTGCTTGGTGTGACATCTGGACAGAGGAAGGAGGACAAGGAGACCTTGTCCAAGAAAAGAAGCCTGTTAATGACACAACACCGAAACAATCTGGCAAAGCAGCAATCAGAGGCAAACTAAAATAAATAAAACAAATAGCGTAAACAAGGTTTAATTCCACGCTTTCGTCCGTAGACTTCTTCAGAATAAAAAATATGTGACAATAAACTCATTTAAATACATTCAAGTAAATTAAACAACTTAAAACTTGATTGCAATCAAACTAAATTGCTGTGTTAATTAAAAAAGGAGTTAACACCATCATTCCTTTTATGGAGATGTAACTTTCTGTTTTTCAAAAAACATTTAATGTTGACTGCTTCATTGATGCCTGGAAGTTTATCAGCTTTTAGTTTCATTTGCCAAAGGGCTTCTCTTTGTAAAATATAATTTTTAAAATCCCCCCCTCTCATGTCATTCTGACAAACCTCTAGTATGGAAAATAAAAATCTTTTAAAATTATGACAAATAATAGAATGCTTATATAAAGCATTAGTTGGATCTTTCTTTTTGATGTCATAAAGATGTTCCTTAATACGAATTTTTAAACTCCTACTAGTCATTCCTACATAGAAGGCAGGACAAGTGCTGCATAAACTAATATATACTAAGCCACTAGTGTCGCAATCAACATTATTAGGAACAGTTAAAATTCTATGGTAAGACTCTATATTAATATATGGTCCCACAGAAATATATCTGCATATTTTGCAGTTGTGACAACATTGCATACCTTTCTCAGTAGTAACAACTTTCCTGTTATTGTGGGTGTATTTATGCTCTAGTATTCTTCCTAAATTACGTGTGTTTCTGGATACAAAAACAGGTTTGTTGCCTACCACCCTGGAAAGATCTAAATTACCATTGATCACTGACCAATTTTTTCTGACTACCTTCTGAATGTATGTTAGGTCATTACTCATTTCCATAGAACAAGTTAAATTGGTGTTGAATTTGCCCTTATCAGTAGTCGTATTACTGGTGGCTAGGCAGTTTTCACTGCTTTGTCCACCCGAATAATCCAACAAAGCTGGGTAGTCAGTTGTTCGTCTGGTCATTATATCTTTACTAGTATTGACCAGTGTTGATTCATGATATCCCCTGTCCTGGAACAGGGAAATGATGAAGTCAATCTCACCAATTAAATCTGTTGGTTTAGAGGTCATTCGACAGGCTCTAATCATTTGCCCTCTGGGAATATTGTTGATAATGTGTCTAGGGTGATTGCTAGAAAAGTGAAGATACCCATTAGTGAAGGTCTCCTTCCGAAAGATTGTGCTGTGGAAGCGATTATCAATGTTATCCCACTTTAAACCAACATCTAAAAAGTTAACTTCAAGCCCAACTGAACCCTTCACAAACTTTATATAACCAGAATAGGTATTAGCCTCTGTGACAAAAGAGTCAACTATGTTTTTGTTGCCCTCAATAATGAAGAACAAATCGTCGACAAATCTGCAGTAAAATAAGATGTTATATTTTAACTTAAGAAGTGGAATAAACTCCTGCTCCCATTGTGCCATGACAATATTGGCATAAGCCGGGGCGGCTGGAGAACCCATAGCCACACCCCGCTTTTGCCTGTAGTATGTTTTCCCAAAAAGGAAAAAATGGTTGTCTAAAATAATCTCCAGAAAATGGCATATGGTAGCAATAGCGTTACTGGAGAAACCAGTGTAATGATGATGTAAGAAGCTTCTAACTGCCTCAATTCCCTCATGGTGGGGGATGCAGGTGTACAGTGATATGACATCAATGGTGAAAACAATGTGCCTATCAGGATTGAATGAATTTACCTGAAAAAATCTATTTAGTTTAATCAAAAAATCCCAGGAATCCCTAATAAAAGAATCATAATCATGTAATATTGATCCAAGGGCGCCATCAATAATGATGGCCATGCCCTCAGTAATGGAATGGGGTGAAGACACAATAGGTCGAAATGGTGGGTCTTCAAGATCTTTGTGAGTCTTCGGTATACCGAATATCACCCCAATCCTGGGATCTTCGACCACACAAAAGTCATAGACATCAATGTTGATGTCACCTGACATCAGTGCATCATAAAGTAAAGAATGGATAAACCTCTGTCTCTTAGTTATTTCAAATAAAGGAATAACCTCATATTCTTCACAATTATTCAAAATGTCTGTCATTTTGATGTTATAAGAATCCTGTCTCATCACCACAATGTTTCCACCTTTGTCACTTTTCATGTATCTTAATTCCTTATTCAAGGACTGTAAGTTGTGTAAAGCTTCCCTTTCAACTCTATTTAAATTACTACAATGTCTATGATTATGTTCAAGTGACTTAGTGATATCCTGAATGCAGGTGTCCTCAAACACTCTTAAAGTATGCTGTAGCTTGGGTGTGAAAGATGAAGGTTTAAAAAGAGCTTTGTCAGTGATTGAAATGTCTTGCATAATGTATGCTAAATTCAACTTCCTGGTATATTTTTTAATGTCCAGAATAGTATTGCCAATGTTAGCTTTGTTACTAGGCACAAAATTTAAGCCATACTGCAAAACTTTCAACTCACAGTCGGTAAACAAATGTCCACTTAAATTAATCACACTAAAAGTTCATGGTCTTTGTTCAGGTCTCGCCTCCCGAGGAGTTCGACCCCAGGAATGTGCGGCTTCTTGTAAGGATGCTGGTCTTGTTGGCATAATTTTTCTTTTGAAAAAAAGGATTCACATTAGAATGTAATTTAGTCTTGGTAGTCATATTAGAACTGTCTTTATTGGAAACAAAACAGTCAGTCGTGTTGTTACTATCAAAATCAGTAGACTCTGTCACTGTAGGTCTAACATCCACTTTGGGAGGAGATGAAATACTGGTAAGTGGAATAGAATCCAAGAGATTTTGTCGTGAACAGTAATTTGGTTAGCGCTCCTAACAGGAACAGAGCCCCCGGTGTTTAAAACGTGCTTGTTGTTTGAATAAGGAGCCTGATGCTGAAAATGGTTCCTTTTGAAGGACCCGACAAAATCATTATAGGCAGTTTTATTTTCATAAGAAGAAATGTCCCTGACTAATTTCTCCTGCTTCCTGTTAATGACGTCAGTGCAATGCTGCTCAACCTCAGTGGATAACTTGTTGAATAAATCGTCAAAAGAAAGTTCAGTTAATTTCTCCCTGAAATAAGATTCACAAGCAGTAATCTCGTCTCTGAGACAGCTCATTTTACTAATATTATTGTCCACTAAAAGTTCCAAAAACCTCTTTCCAGCATCATTAAAGAAACCAACTAATTTGTCAAAAAAAGGTTGCCCAATAGAGACTCCGTTGGGGCATTTAAAAAACCGGAGTCCCTTGGGAACTATGTCCAAGTCAATACACTTTTTAAAATAACAGTTTTCAAGTTGTAAAGACCGATACCTTTTTAGTAGTTTCAGCAACCCGTCGCGTTTACGATGGTATTCTTCACTGCTAAACCCTTGTCCTGGTTGATCAAAGTGACAAAAAGGGTTGTTGACGGGTTCAAAGAAATGTTTAGTATTCTTATAGGATCGTGGAACAAATGGACCTCGAGTAACTTCACTAGTTGCTACCTTCTTCCTGCCTTGCTCACCGGAGCCTGCAATGTTGTGAAGGTCTATAACTGTTGCCATTTCACAAAACGGTTCAACCGGACTGGAAGCATGAGCTGAACTTTCTTTATCGGTCGCTCTTTCCACCAGAAACTTGAGCGAGTTTTGTATGTCTATCAAAGTAGTAACCAACAAACTGTTGATATTGCATCCGTCGGTACTAGGCGTCGGATGTAAAGTCACATTCAATAAAGAATCCTCCGCTGCTTCAGCCATCAAAAGGCAAATGCAAACAATTAGTCCAAGAAAAGAAGCCTGTTAATGACACAACACCGACCTTGTGGTGGAATGAGGAATTACAGGAGAGTATACAGAGAAAGAGGTTGGCAAAGAAGAAGTGGGATTGTCAGAGAGATGAAGAAAGTAGACAGGAGTATAAGGAGATGAGGTGCATGGTAAAGAGAGAGGTGGCAAAGGCTAAGAATAAGGCATATATAGAGTTGTATGAAAGGTTGGACACTAAGGAGGGAGAAAAGTACCTGTACCGATTGGCTAGACAAAGGGACCGAGCTAGGAAAGATGTGCAGCAGGTAAAGGTGATAAAGGATAATGAGGGAAATGTACTCACTAGCGAGGAGAATGTGTTGAACAGATGGAAAGAGTACTTTGAGGGGCTGATGAATGAAGAGAATGAGACAGAGAGAAGGCTGGATGGTGTGGGGATAGTGAATCAGGAAGTGCAATGGATTAGCAAGGTGGAAGTAAGGATAGCTATGAAGAAGATGAAGAATGGAAAGGCTGTTGGTCCAGATGACATACCTGTGGAAGCTTGGATGTGTTTAGGAGAAATGGCGGTGAAATTTTTAACCAGATTGTTTAATGAAATCTTTGAAAGTGAGAGAATGCCTGAGGAGTGGAGAAAATAGTGTTTTGTTACCGATTTTTACGAATAAGGGTGATGTGCAGAGCTGTAGTAACTACAGAGGGATAAAAATGATTAGTCACAGCATGAAATTATGGGAAAGAGTAGTGGAAGCTAGGTTAAGAAGGGAGGTGATGATTAGTGATCAGCAGTATGGTTTTGTGCCAGGAAAGAGCACTACAGATGAGATATTTGCTCTGAGAGTGTTGATGGAGAAGTACAGAGAAGGTCAGGAGTTGCATTGTGTCTTTTTGGACTTAGAGATGGCATATGACAGGGTGCCTAGAGAGGAGTTGTGGTATTGTATAAGGAAGTCGGGAGTGGCGGAGAAGTATGTAAGAGTGGTACAGGATATGTGCAAGGGTAGTGTGACAGCGGTGAAATATGCAGTGGGAGTGACAGATGCGTTTAAGGTGGAGGTGGGATTACATCAAGGATAAGATCTGAACCCTTTCTTATTTGCACTGGTGATGGACAGGTTGACAAAACAGATCAGACAGGAGTCTCTGTGGACTATGATGTTTGCAGATGACATTGTGGTATGTAGTGAGAGTATGGAACAGGTTGAGGAGACCCTGGAGAGGTGGAGATATGCTCTAGAGAGGAGAGGAATGAAGGTCAAGTGGACTAAGACAGAATATATGTGCGTGAATGAAAGGGAGGGTAGCGGAATGGTGAGAATACAGGGAGTAGAGTTGGCAAATGTGAATGAGTTTAAATACTTGGGATCAACAGTTCAGAGTAATGGCGAGTGTGGAAGAGAGGTGAAGAAGAGAGTACAGGCAGGGTGGCGTGGGTGGAGAAGTGTGTCAGGAGTGATTTGTGACAGACGAGTACCAGTAAGAGTGAAAGGGAAGTTCTACAAAAGGGTACTGAGACCAGCTATGTTATATGGGTTGGAGACAGTGGCATTGACAAAAAGGCAGGAGTCAGAGCTGGATGTGGCAGAGTTAAAGATGTTAAGATTTGCACCGGGTATGACGAGGGTAGATAGGATTAGGAATAAGTATATTAGAGGGTTAGCCCAGGTTGGACAGTTTGGAGACAAAGCTAGAGAGGCGAGATTGCATTGGTTTGGACATGTGCTGAGGAGGGATGCTGGGTATATTGGGAAAAGGATGCCAAGGATGAAGCTGCCAGGTAAAGAGGAAGGCCTAAGACAAGGTTGATGGATGTGGTTAGAGAGGACATGCAGGTAGTTGGTGTGACAGATCAAGATGCAGAGGACAGGAAGAAATGGAAACAGGTGATCTGCCATGGTGACCCTAACCGGGAAAAGCCAAAAGAAGAAGGCACAAGTTCTGAGTTCCACACTGGAATTTTCGACAACAGCATCCTTGTTGGCAGGAAATAAATCATAAAAAATAAAATAAAATTATCAAAATCCAACTTTGGGTGGGTTTGGCATAATGGTTAAGGTATTTTATTTCATATAAGCAATGTACAGGGTTTAATTCTGACCCACGGTTATTGGCTAGGCTTATAATGGCCCTTCATAGCAGTTAGCCTAGTATTCACCCATGAACATAAAAATGTATTCAAACCAGAATATTCAACAAATATTTTCCTTTTTTACACATTTCCCTTCATATTCTATTTGATACTATGAAACATCACTGAAATTATATACTTGGCCAAGGCCTTTGACAAAATCCCCCACTCAGGCATCATCAAAAAGCTAACACAATTTGGTATAAATCCCTGTCTCATATGGTAGGTGGCCAACTGGCTCACTGACAGGACTCTCAAGGTCAAAATAAACCTCTGATAGCAGATCTGTCACTAGTGGAGTTCCCCAGGGATTTATCCTGGAACCCTTACTGTTTGGCATCTATGTCTCAGGGGTCCAGGCAAAGACAAAAGGCCTGTGGCTGGCCAAGTTTGAAGACAACTGTAAGTTGGGTGCTGTCATTGACTCTCCAGATGATGTTAACATACTGCAAGAGGGTCTCACAGCAACTAATGACTGGTGCCAAAGTCATGGCCTCAAGCTAAGCACAAAAAATGTATCATCATACGATTCGGAAAAAACATGGTCTTTACTGAACGGTAACCCCTAAGCACACAACCTGTGGTGAGACACTTGGGTGTTCAGGTTGGTAACAATCTCACATTTGGCTATCATGTAGCGGCAGTGGTCAGAAAAGCCTTTTATTTGGTTCATTTCATAAGTAAAGGGATTGCATCCAGAAAAAAGGAGGTTACCTCTTTATACTCTTCCCTCATTAGAGCAATAATTGAGTATAACACCCAGTTTGGTAGGTACCACTCCAAACATTTGCACCAACTGGAAAGGCCACAGAAATACCTCACAAAAAGAATCCATGGCTTCCAAGTCCTGTTCTATGTTCAAATCACTATCACTCTACCGGGTATCAGACAGATTGCTCAGAGGTGTTCTGTGTCTCGCCTACAAGGAAATCTTGGACACTGCACTACTAGAGATGCTCCATATCCATAAGTCTAACTCCTCAAACTTTACCCACTTGAAAACCCTGAATCTAATATGTGACATAAAAAAAACCTGCTGGAGCGACAGGTTTCACTCCAAGAGGCTTCACCGTCTCTGGAATAGACTTCACATACATGTCAAACAGAGTATCTCACTGACCCTTTTCAAGCACAACCTTGATGAGTGGATGGGAAACCACAAATTTGTCTCAGGGGTCTATCTATGTCCCTCATTGACAGGAGTGACAGGTGTTGACTGAGGTTTCTTTTGTGTATAAACTCTTGGCTAGGTTTGCAAAGGGCCCCAGGGCCATTAGCCTAGTAATCTTCTATGATCCTATGATCACATACCTTTTAATGACTGAAAAATGGCACCAAGTTTTTAAATGGGTGGATACTTTTTCACATATCAAACATTTGTCACATGAAATTTCCTTTTGCCCCCAACATGCATAATGCGTAAACAAACACATTGCAAAAGTAGTTTTGTTGGTAATAAAAACATGTCTATGTCTTGATGGAATAAAAATACAGAATATTTTTCTGTTACTTATTCTCCCTCAAACGGATTTTCATGCAGTCTGCTAAAATCTTTCAACACATTTTCTTTGTTATTTTTTAATCATAAATTTTTATAATTGTGGTCAGTGCCAATTTTTCTGATGTATTTTTAATATGAACATTTTGTAGTTTGGTGCCTTTTCTACACTCTAAAAGTTGCATAATCAAATTTTATGGATGAATAAAATGATTCCTAAAAGAATAATAGCTATTGCAAATTAACATGAAAAATTTAAAAATACCTCCTCACTAATCAGAACATAAGTTGCTTAATCATGTTTATGGAGAACTGTCTGCTTTTGTATAATTTCTAGGTGACTAAAAAGAACATTTAAATTATCAGGTATGAATGAACAACACTCTATTTTGATGAGCATGCATGTGCTACCCTTTGAAGCAAGGGTGATATCAAGCACCATTCTGTTCTGCAGCACCACACTGCACATGGTAGTCATTTCAACTGTAATTTGAATTATTGTTTCAAAAGTAGCATTACTTAAAATTTCTGATAATTTAGACAGTTTTCTCAATTCCCATCTTGATATTACTACCCCATAAAAAGGTACAATTCCTGCTTCAGAAATAACACCATCACCAAGATCCATGTGTGCTAAACCTTCAAATGCAGACTTTTCTACAGCATGATGATAAATACAGGAAGATATGTTTTTTTTTTCTACTGGATTTTAATGTCATTTGCATCCCTTTTATGACAAGCATTGCAAATTTTACCACTGGTTAAAGTTTCTGTATGTCATAGAGATGGGATGACATGGCCTATATAACAACAATCTGACCATTCACTGGTAGCCAGAAATAAGCTTGGTCTTCACAAACATAGCAGAATTCATGTAGGATTGCAATACCCAACCCTCCGGCCCCATTATATATTTTTTGAGTGAAGTTGCAGATACACCATCCAACATAAAGTATCCCATTTTTGACGTAACAAGTAAGTCCCTTAACAGTTATTGATAACTGTAGTAAAACTACTGGAAAGGGGTTAAAATAATGTATAACCACCAAATCAGCAAATGTTGTATAAACCACAAAAATGGAAAGGCCAGGAAACAAAAAGTGGTTACTTTATTAAAATACAAAAAATCCTCACAAATCTCTAGCACCTCAGCTAAAACAAACCTTTTACAGAGTTTAACCCACACTCTACCATGCACGTCTTAAATATGCCCCCACCAAATCAATTAAACAATTAACCCATAATTAATTAAAAGCATTCAAAGAACCGTTCACAAGAAACATTTCCAATTACATTGCCTATTTAAACCTATAGGGAAAAGAGTGTGAAGACTGCCAGCCCAGCTAGCTGAAATTTTGTAAATAATTCTATGTCATTTGTGATTAGTAATATGATTTGAATGCTTGTCTTACAAATGTAAGAAAATTATATGTTATGTGTATATTAAAAGACTGGTGCAAAAGTATGTGTTGAACTGTATGTTCTGTACTAAGCTTCAAGAATGTAAGCACAGTGTACCCTGCTGGAAAAGAGCAGAAATGTGTATAAACTATATGCCTGTGCAAATGTATGTTTGATGATAAAGGCTAGAACATATAGAGTTAACTTGCAAAACCTCAAGAAAATAAGTGGAAATTGCTCATGATTCTGTTATCTCTGTTTCAGCTCAGGGCAGACACAATCCTGGGGATTCATAAAGCTTGCGCCAGGTGCAAGCGTAGCATCGGTGTTCTAACACCAAATATGGCCGCCGAGCCATCCAGTTACGAGCTGCTCCCACGTGCACTACCTGCGTACACTATGCCCGCACAACTCCCGGGCCCTGTATGCTAATTACCCCATGTGCAGCAGTGTAGCATGCAAATGAAAGTATATAGCAATCCAGGAAGTGGTGCTGGCATAGTGTAAGCATGCAGAAATGTAAACCGTAGAAAACAGTTTGCATTTTTGCAAACATAAAATCGGAGCCATGACAGCTGACCAAACACATGTATTATATTGTTAATATATGCCAATGGCTAAATATATAGCCATTGACATAAAAAAATGTACAAAATATAAAATTAACATTTAATATATATAGTCGCACTATCGCGATGTGGAAGTGTAGGGCAGCGGTGCACAAAAAGGATTGCAAGGAAAATGTAAAAATATAAAATAAAACTGCAGTGTAACACATATCACGATTTCCCCATAATAGTCAATGTCAGGCATGCTACACTATACTATTGAGCAAGGGTTGCTAAGGGGGTGTGACAGTGTTTTGCGTGGTAGCTAGGAATTAGTAGGCAATGCCATGCAAATGTGAGGAGTAATAGTGAATCACAGATTCCCCGCTGGTGTAAGGAAGCACCTTACAGTGTAGCATTATAACACTGAGGTGTGTCTTTGAGATAAAGATGACATCAAGAGAAGGGTGTGTCGCCATTGCTGTAAGCACATTGGAGCATTGCTAAACTGGTTTGCCCCTAGCTAGGCAAAGCTGCAGCATAGGGGTGTGTTGAACTCGTCATAGCTTTGCTTATCTGAGAGTACACAAGGTAACCGAGTATGCATGTGAAAAGAGATGAAAATGCACGTAAACCCAGTAAACGGGTTTGCACTGCGCGCACTGCAGCTGAAACAGGAAGGATATAGGAAAGAAATAAGGAAATGCTGCAGCAGAGAAATTGGAGTACAAATGACTAATTAACACCTAGGAGCCTACAGTGGGCCATTGACAACAGCTAACAAGGCTGCAAGCAGCTACCCACAGAACAGGAAAGGGGAGGGGCTGTACTGCAAAGAAAACAGTAAAGCGTCAAAGCAGAACAAAGCCAATTTCCAGTATATCAGCTACAGGACACATTTTACCATGACTGGGTAGGGAAAGTACAAAACAAGAAAGACGGCAGGTGGATGCATGCCTGATAATGGGAGGGGATCCACGTTTAAAAGTGAATTAAAGGGC
>NC_056732.1:1470723489-1470743489 GCF_019279795.1 Protopterus annectens | reverse complement strand
AGATATATAAATATAAATAAAATATATAAATAGGTAGCAGTAACATCTGCATCCTGGACAGTTTGTATGTTAGATACAGGTCAGGTATATAAGGAACTAGCAAAACCCATTTCACAATTTAACAGACATTGCCTAGTGTAATAAGACATGTAGGGGATATATACCTGCAGTCAATACAAATGTAGTGTAAACTATAAGTACATATAAGTTGTTAATGGAGGTATCTTTATACACTCTACTGTGTGTGCATAAACAATGCAATTCCACACCTCAATGGGTATGTGAAATCTCAAAATATTTGTTGGGACGTATGTCTTGTTGGTTTATAAATATCTGCATTCACTTTGATGCATGTGCCCTGTTCAAATACCACAATCTTGGTGGCCTGTTGCCAGCAATCAATCCTGCATGCTGTTGGAATGTCCACTGTTGTTCTATATATGCATGTGTTATGCTTGCTGTTCAACTGTTGGAACTCTGGTGTGTTGGGTTAATGGGAATATTACTGCATGCTGTTACAGCTAATTTGGATTGCTGTTGGCTGTTACCAACCCATATTGTCGTTAAATCCTCCTAAACATAGAACGTATGGGAAGGCCGGTCCCAGCAGACCCACCTGTCCCACCTCAGCTGGCGATAGCACTTGGCACCAGTAGGTCCGGTGCCCAGCCCAGGACCTCCTCCTCCATTGGCCCTGTGCCACCTTTGGGTGGAAGCACTGCAGGGGATGGGGCTCATCCCCCCTGCAAGTGTGGCTGGAGGAGGACCACTTATCACCCTCCGAACGGTCCGGGCTGTGGTGTGTGGGAGATCGAGCATTCAGTCGCTGATCCTCTATGCCAGCTTGAGGCACGTGTGGCGTGACTCACAGATGAGACTGCCTCTCCTATGCAGCCCCCAGCACAGCTACCCTCTGGGCTGTGAAGGTGCAGTGGTGACTGCCCATGGGTGGGGATCTCAGTTCCACTGTTGCCATCTGTGGGCTCATGGGCTTGTGATTTCCAGGCACCCTTCCCCGTCAATGTTGTTCACCCACCACATGTGTCATATTCTGCCCCTGTATGCATCTTGTTTGTCTTGTCTGTTTACCTCCCCAACCTACCTCCCCAAATATACCTACTTCCCCTACCTCACATTCCACTCTCACCTGAAAAAAAAAAAAAAAAGGGCAATCTGCTCCCAAAAAAAAACAAGACAAAATAATTACACACCATACATAGCTGCCCATTTTGCACACATGTCCGATGGACACATAAACTGATATTTAATTGGCAGTACAACATACTTTGTTGTCCTCACCCCTCTCTCAGGGGTGGAAGGTTTCAAATTTCCCTCCAAATTACTAGCATATGCACAGCTGTTGCTGTTAAAGAAATGGGCAGCTATGGACCTTCCCTACACCTGTCCTGCACATCCCGAGCTGTTTTCCCTACTGTCTTTCCCTCTTTGTGCCCCTTTTTTACCAATTTCCTATCTCCCTATTTTCTTTTCTTTCAAAGAAATGAGGGTGGGGGTTAGCGGGAGTAAGCACTTTTAAGCAGTAGTTAGCGGGTTTGCATGAGTGTGTGCTTGTGTGCGCTTAGCTAAGTATTGCTAAGCTTCACGCAAACCCACTTACAACTGCTTAAAAGTGCCTTAGTCACCCTGCATGTGAGGGCATTTGTTCTGCTCAGCAGCAAAATAAAACACCACTGTCAGTCTCGAACCCTGGGCACACTAGACTGCATGACGTACCACTAAGCCACAGTAGATATACAGCAGGTTGTTGCTGAAATATATATATCATGCATCAGAATGAGTGAATGTAAAGGAAAGATAGGAATGCCATAACACAAAACCTGTTCTGTGGAACTTTACCAGCAGTTGTTGTGGAATTGCATTACATGACTGTGATAACAGAACCAGACATTCTAGCAGTAAATAATGTTACAGCAGCACTTTACAACCCCCACACAGTATCATAGCAGGACAATCCCCACCCAAACGTACAAAATACCTGTGTGTTCAGGGTCCAGCAAGGATGTAGGTAGGCATACTCAGTACTGGAATTGTCCAGTTTTCATGAGCATCCTGTGTTAATGTCAACAATAAAAAAGCACCAACTGTGCAGAAGTGAGTATATTAATATTCACAGTATAGCAGTTCACAAACAGTTCATGTGCCAAATGAATACATCTCAATAACTACGTATATATGGCAGCTAAATGTATAAGTAGAAAAGAAACTACATGCTCCCTTGTATCTTGTGTTAGCATTTGTAGGGGTGAGCACAATTCTACACTGACAACCGTGTACTGGAAGTGGCAACATTCAGGTCTGAGTACAACATTCAAATCACAGACTACACCCCTAGCTTCAGATATAAGAAGTATACCAACCTTCTGACTTACACAACGGTGTCCACAGCAAACAAGCATGGGCCCCACTTTGGAAAACTGAAAGGGCTACGCCTACCTGACCTAGCAATTTATAGCATTGGGTTGCTATGACAGTGAGTACTGCAATTACCACACAGCAGGCTGCATGCAATTACCAAATGGTGGCCACCAATTGGTGCAGAGGCCATCACATGCACATGTGCAGATACCTATAAAAGCAGGCTGTACTTGCTGTCCACACATGCAATCATTTCATTGCAGCTACGGAGAGAGAGAGAGAGAGAGAGAGAGAGAGAGAGAGAGAGATAGTGAGCGAGCGAGAGAGAGATAGAGAGAGAGAGACAGACAGACAGACACTGACATCTACAACAAGAGCAACAGGAACAGCAACAACAAAAAAAAGATATTAAAAAAAATATATATATTAAATAAAAAAAATAAATAAAAAAAAGAAAAGAAAATTATACAAAACACATGGAACTGACAAATACAAACACATACAAAGGAAAGGTATGTAACAGATATGTATTTACTGGCATGTAGTAGATGATTTGAAGAGTACTCTACATACTTTGAATCATCCATATGTGGCAGCAGTACGTATCTATGCACAGATGCCCTCCATAACTAATGCCATGGAGAAATCAGAGTGTAGCTGTGTGCAGTGGGATATGACTGTGACATACGTAGTTCAGCATTAAATGTCAAACATCTGATCCATGTTATCTGTGTTCTGTACAGTAGTGTGTACAATGTCTGTTTGGGGGAGTAGCGCATACAGTTATTTAAACATGGATGTGACAGAGTAACAAATGCATGATAGTCATATTAACATGCAGCTTAGCATTGGCAACAGCTGTACCAGGCTAGTATGCTAATCTAGCATTTGCAGCTATATATACACCCTCTAATATTACTGCGTGTTCACATGTGACACCTGTTCATGTTGCAGCAAGGCCCAACAGGTCAGCCGTGAGGTCCATGGACTTACAACAGTGTGGGCCGTGTGTGTGTATAGCACACACATACGGAGAGATCAGTCTGTGTCAGATACATTAGCATTTGCACATGTGCATAGAGCAAGGGACGTACTGCAACTGTTTGTGAAGGGTGGACATATAATTGTTGGTGAAGGTTGTTATGTGCATATTTCTATGTAGGTTGTAGTGTGTGGCAAACAAGACAGCATACAGTGCTGGTATATGACATGTGGTGGTTAAATGCTGTGGGTATGATTTGTCAGGTTTGCAGTGTTGCAGCCAGTGAGTCCTGCTAAAGCTACATGGGCTGAGAACACCTTCAATGCATTCCGCACAACACTGTGCAATATACATATCAGTTGATAGAAGAGCTAACTAGCCTAACAGCACAATGAGCATTCCCTTCTCCCTGTATACTGGCTACCCTGTTTGTCAGGAATTTATTTACCTCAATTCCAAATGAATATGGGGTTGAAGCTATTAGAGACATATTGAACACAACAGAGGGTTTTAGCAATGAATTGCAGTTGCTTATTTGTACTTTATTAAACACAGTACTCTCCAATAATGTTTTTATGTTTCAAGAAGCACTGTATATACAGAAATGGGGTGTCGCTATGGGCAAATTCTTATGCAAACTTAGTGATGCATTATTGGGAGAAGACTTTTTTGTATAACAGTGCATAATATCCACACGTGCTTCTCTACAGACGTTTTGTGGATGATATACTTATTGTCTGGAATGATAGTATGGATATGCTGAAGAGTTTCATAAATTATTTAGAGACAACTACTGATTTTTTAAGTTTTACCATGGAGTCATCATACCAAAAAATTTATTTTTTGGACATAACCATCTTTAAAGACCAATTGGGCCAGATCTCAATCACCATCTTCAGAAAGTCGTGTTGGAAGAACGCACTGCTACACTATAGCAGTATGCACCCCAGTTTGTATTTTCAAATATAGTAAGAAGCCAGTATACAAGGATTATTAATATCTGTAAGATTGATCCCGATATGCATGAACAACTTGAAATTATGGAAAGGTTATTTCAGGAGAGAGGCTATACTGATACCTTGACAAGGGCAATGAAGAGGTCAGTCTTAAATTTGCCAGATTATAATGGGACCAGACATCATATTGTCCCTAGTAGATTTAGGAGAGTTTACAGTGAATATAGAAACAGCTCTGATTGTGTTAAGATAGCCTTTATAACTAGATACACAAATGATAATAAGAGAGTGGTTGATGTTATAAAGAAGAACTGGGATGTCTTGATTGTAGACCCTCTATCTCTAGATTGGTAGGAGAAACACCAAGCTTTAGATATAGGAACAGCAAGAATCTTAAAAGATTGCTCTGTGTAGAGAGAACCAACACAGAACAAGAAGGGATACATAGGGAATTACCACGGGCTGGTACTTTCCCATGTAACAAATGCAATATGTGTCGATATATTTTTGACAGACAGCATTTTTTCCATCCTTCCATAGAATATACATTTACACCTAAATTTCATGCAACTTGCAATAGCATGAATCTTATCTACTTGGCTACGTGCACAAAATGCATGGCGTTTTATGTAGGTATGACCTCCAGAAAGTTAAAAGACAGGATGTACAATCATATATATGATATTAGGAAAATGAACCAACTTAATGCATTAGCCAAACATATTGCAGTTCATACAGACCATGCTTTTAAGTTTAGAGTTTTGCAAATGATTATTGATAATAAGCTGGGTGGAGATAGGATGAGTTATTTGGAGTTGGTGGAATTATGCTGGATCTTTAGATTGAGAGCACATTTAGAACCAGGTTTCAATCAATCTGTCAGCATTAAGTCCGTGTTGGCTGCAAGTAGGTAGATGGAAGATAGATAGTGATGCTTTAAACAAGCAATCATGTTATTTCACATATAATGTTACACTCATACAGTATATTTATGAGGACGCTCATTTTATTCTGTTTTAACTTAATTTAATCTCATTACATATACTTTTATTTTCATTTTATTCATTTAGTCTATTAACATGGTATATATACACATGTAATTGATTGTCTAATAATATATTTTCATATTTTTTATTGAGTAGAAAAAGGTCAGTATTATAATTTAATTTAATTTATTAACAGAATATGGATTTCATTATTTTTCTATGACTGTGAGCAAGCTTTTATATGATGTGTTAATACCATATAAACTAAAGGACTTCAGCTATCAGGAAGCCATAATGGGTTAATAAGTTCCATGACGCCCTTATTGATTACTTGAATGTGTTAATTAATTAAATTGTGATGTAATGGGTGTATATATACATCTTGAAATCAGTTGGTTTTAAAATCTGATGAAGCGTGCCTGGTAGCACGTGAAAGCACTCATTTTATACTTGGAATAAATTTTGTGTATGTTTTATATTTATCTTGTGGTGGTCTTCTCCTGTTGCTTTTGGATACTTGGAGTTTTACTTCTGGAAGTGGACCTTTGGACAGCAGCAGTATTTTTGTTAATCATATATATATATATATATATATATATATATATATATATATATATATATATTTATATATATATAGAGAGAGAGAGACAGGGTCATATTTACTGCGACAGATGCCTGGTGACAAAGCCATGGACTCAAGCTCAATGTTGAAACTGCATTGGCATCCCTTCTGGCAAAACCTCCGTACCCATGAACTACCACATAGGTGGTACTCTACTTAACACCGAAAGTGTGATAAGAGACCATGGGACACAGGTGGACAGTAGTCTCCCCTTTGATAATCACAGTGCCACACTAGTCATGTAATCTGTCTACGTGGTACACCTCCTCACAAAAGGTGTGTCATCCAGGGAAATATAGGTCAGTGTTCCCCTCTACTCATCACACATAAAACCCATTATAGAGTGCAATGCCCCATGTGGTATGTACTGAACCATAGTTCATCCCCCTTTTTCTTCTCCTTGCTCTACCCCTATCTTCCCTGCCATGACCTCTTTGTAACTAAACTCCTCAGAAGTCACCGGTACACTAGCTAGTGCTTTGTTTGTTCTTTCTTCCTTCATTTATTTCCTTCATTCTCTTTCTTCTTTCTACCCCATATGTATCAATAACTCTGAACCCTTGTATTCTCCTACACTTGTGCCAATTCCAAACTTTCCTTTGCCTCTATACTTATTTCTTAAACATAAGTCTCATTTTTTATATCTTTTCTCCATCCAAATATTGTTAATCCTCTCATGTGTAGTAATTCATAGAAATATGCTTTTTAAGTATTGAACGTTTAACTATTGTAGACTTGTTTTATGCATTGTATTTTTAACTACTGTTTTTATGTAAATTTTACTTAACTTTGGAGCTTATCTCCCTGGGCCTCTACTGAAAAAGGACATGTATCCAGCTAGACTAGCCCAGTCAACAAATGTAAAATAAAAATAAAATAAAATAAAATAAATGTACCTCACAAGACATTTACAGCAACTGGAAAGGCCACAGACATACCTCACAAAGAGTAATACCCGCCTCAAACAGATGCCCTATGCAGACCGTCTCTCAAAAAATTCACAGCTAGACTGTGTTGCATACCACCTACCCAGAGGTGACCTCTGCCTAACATACAAAGCTATGTCAAACCCAGAGCTGTTGGACATGCTCCACGTAAACAGATCACAATCCCTACCAGCTACACGCTCTAGGGACCTAAACCTTGTCACCTCAATAGACAGAACATGCTGGAGGGATAGATTCCTATTACAGAGACACCCCATACTCTGGAACAAAGCACCTATCAATAGCAAACCAAGCTCCTCATTAGCAGTCGTCATGAATAATCCTGATGACTGGATGGGAGATAGGAAATACACAAAGGGAATCACCTCTGTGGCTCTGCTGGACAGGGGCATGTGAAATTAGATTACATGTGTGTCAAAGGCCAGGGTAGCATATGGCTAGGCTTCTATAGACCCTAGGGCCAATAGCCTATTACCTACCTATGAACCGACACACACCCACATGTACTTGTTGCAATAATTGCTATGTGAGATTGACTGAGTGTGATGGTGAATGTGTGGGTGAATGCGTCAAGGTTCTGTCAATTTGTGATACTTAGTGGGAAACTGTTTCCATCATGCTATTTTGTGTCCTAGCTCTAATCCCAGCAAAACATGTGTATGCTATTGCTGGGCAGAAAAAGCAGTATGGCATACGGTCTGACGTAGTCCCTTGGTGTGGAATGGGGTGTGCCATTGTAGGCTAAAGCAGTACATGTATGCTTATTGATTGGCATTGCTGGTGAATCCAAATCTCGTATGAACTGTAGTACTACCTGAAGCTGTATGCCTAAACAGCACAGTATGGTGTATGCCCACATTGCTTGGAAACACTGTTATATATGTTCCTTGTAGTCCTCACAGATTACATACCTCAGGCATAATGTTTTGTAAGTACTGACACACAGTACTGTATGGTACACAGGTAAAGCTCATCTGGGTTTCCATACCTTTGTGTCTTGTATGTATGTGTGATGTGTGTGTGGGTATGCCTGTAACATGCCCTCGGTTATATGTGTGTTACAGGATATAAGTGCATATCTAGCAACATGTATAGTCTAGTACAGCAGTATGCCACCTATACTAATGAATGTGCACATATGTTAGGCAGGGGTTTGCCACCAACAACTAGTGTGGTATACTGGTAATACTGTAACTGGACTTTACAATCATTGCAATGGATGACATATTTCATTATGCATTAGCTTGATATATACCTCCTGTGGCTAGGTGGTGCATTGTGTCGCATACAGTGTGACATGTACGGTTGTATAGTCTTAAATACTGGTTTCTCTTTGTTGCTGTGCAGAACATGGTTTGATATATAGAGCATGCCAGGCACTGTCAGGCAGTTGTAGTATGAGCACTGATATGTGTTATTGAAAGTGTGTATCCTCTGACAGCCACTAGGTTGCTATATATGGCAGTTCAGTGATATATGTACTTTAAAATGTTAAGTGTGCCACATGACTTGCTCACACATATTGTTTCATTGTCTTCCAGGGTCATGGCTCACCATCGCAATCCCACATACAGCCCAGCTGAGGAGGAGCAGATCACAACCAGCTTGGTTCAGCACTACACCCTGCTGTTCTCTAGAACCAGCCAGGACCAGCATGAGCGGACTGCACTGTGGCAAGATGTTGTCCATTGGGTAAATGACATAGGCATGCATAACCGGACATATGAGCAGGTACGCCATCACTGCAGTGATTTACTTAGACATGTCCAGCAGCGTGCGTCTGATGTCCATAGACAACAGCTTGCCACAGGTGGTGGGGTAGCCATCCATCCCCCCCCTCACCAGAGTGGAGGAGCTGCTCCTCAGCCAGGTGGTTCCTGGCCAACAACAACAACAACAACAGCAAACATGTATCATCATGGAGGCCAGAGCCACCCAGCGAGTTGACATGGAGCGTGCAGGTAACATGGCATATCTGTAGACTACTGTTACCTCTATTGATAGATCATGCATATGTGAGATGTGTACTGTGTAGTTAGAAGATGTGGAGCCTGGTGTTGTGCAATACTGATAATTTGGAACATAATCTGTAGGCCTGTGACTGTTAACCGTTGTACTACTGTAAGATTGCAAACCCACAGTAGCAATGCCACAGTTGTTGCCACTGACAAACTGTCTCATATCCTTGTAGGTCCTTCTGGTGTGACAGCAAGGCAGCAGACCCATGCTGGTGAGTGTGTTCCACATTTAATATTGCATGATATATGTGCATGTCATAGGTGAGGTGTAGGACATGTACTTGTAACACACCTACGCATAATGCATGCTGTACATGTTTGTTGTGAGACTATGCACATCAAAGTAACGTGTGTAGCTGCCTCAAACACATGCAATACACAGAGCATCCCACACAAGTGTGGCAAAACTGTAGTGGACATTGGCTAGGCAGAGTCGATACACATGCACACAACATACACAACATTGTCATATGCAGTACACGTTAATATGCTACACATGGCGTATTCAGACACCCGCTGTAAGGTCACACTCCAGTATCCCAAATGTCATCTACACAGCACACATAATATACCTGAGGGGTAGGGGCCTATCATGGGGCTGTGTGACACTCTGCAACACATAACACATTCATGTTAGGCAATGCTCCCTATTGGGCACCTTACAAACCCATGTAACAACTGGTTGTGAAATGTTGAATGTAGCCATGGTACTGCAGTTCAGGTACAGCATGCTAGGTGCCGGTCTGGCACACATTAGTAGTCTTGAGTGACCACATGATGCTGCATGATGCCGGCTCATGGTACTACACCCCATCCAGTTACAGTAACCACAGTACTACACATAGCATTCATTGCTATGCACCTCACTGTTGTGTGTGTGCATACATATGCACCTATACACAATATGCATAGCAATCACCATTTGTACAAAGTTACACATATATGTCTTGTAATGCTATGGAGTGTATAGGTCACATGACACACATTGGGTATGTGTGATGTTTAATGTTGCAGTTGTGTTGTAGCATGCCATGTCATGGCTGGCACTGGCATGTACACAATATGTCCTACACTCACCATAACCACTGTACAATGGCTATGTTGAGCAATGGTATTCCATCAGGTATACATGCACCACTCATCCTGTGTGTATACATAGCATGCATGTGCTAAACCTGTGTCCACAATTATCTGCTAAAGACACAGATGCTCTAATCAGAAATGGATATCTATGTGATACACAGATACACATGCAGCCACGGTATGTATACCTGTGAGTGATGGTGCACAGGACATTGCAGAGCTTTCAATACTTGCACAGCAATGTTATGTCCATGTACACATTGCGTTCCAGGGTGAGGCCAATCACTGAACAACAACACACATGCATCAGAGCCATGTATACTGTTATTAGCAAGGGCTGTCTACACCCGCACTGCATGCTGTTGAGCAACACACGTCCTGCATGCTGACACGTGTGATATGACTGTTTGGCTTGTGATACTTTACCTCACCATCAACCTCTATTGAGTATGTTCTGGATTGCTGGTGGTGTGTGTGTGTGTGTGTGTGTGTGTGTGTGTGTGTGTGTGTGTGTGTGTATGTGTGTGTGTGTGTGTGTGTGTCTGTTTAAGTGAGGAGTGTATTTGTGTGCATGTGTGCATGTGTGCATGTGTGCATGTGTTCATGTGTGCATGTGTGCATGTGTTCCAACATCATGTACAGGTCGTAAAGAGTGTTTCCTGTCTTCCTCTCACAGGTGCTGAGGTTGGGCTGGTTTACTGCAGCACAGAAACTGATGTCACTGAGTAAAATAGTGATGATGAGGATAGGTGTGTTGAGGCACAGGCATGTTTGCCAGGGTCTGTCGTTGGGCCACCAATCGACAGAAAACAAGTTTCCACCCCATCCATGCACACAGTCATACTGCCAATACATCCATCATCAATACATCCATCACCAGTGCCCGTAGCTGAGGGACAGTCTTCAGTCGGCATTGGCCAGGACAGTGCGGTATCTATGGCACATGCATCCCAACACAGCAGCCATACCCAGATGTCTGGAAGGGTACCACATAGGCAGATGTCCAGGGGTTCTCGTCGGAGCACTGCTGCTCATCATGCCCCTGGCAGACATGCCACAGGTCTTACAACCTCACGCATATTCCAGGCTGCCATGGAGGCACAGGCACGTATGGAACGGTACACCAGACAGGGACTAAGGGCACAGAGGGCACATAACACAACTGTAATTCACAGTATCCGTGACCTAGCAGGTGCCATCCGTAATTACACTGTGGTCACTGATAGACGTTGGGGTTTGACATTAGATGTCCTCCGCAATGTCATGTCCATGTATCAGGACAGTGTGGGATGGTTGAGACGTTGACATGGACATATGCCAGCAACATCAGCAGCTGGCAGTCGCCGTGGATGTCCCTCAAGCCACAGCCACTCCCATAGTGCCAGTACCAGCCACAGCAATGTTGGGGGGGCTGTCCATAGACCCTCCTAGAAGACCACTTGCACGTGGCTCTGGACAGTCCCTGCAGGGACCTGGGTCCAGTGTACATCTGTCCACCTCTGAGGATAGTACCCAGTCTGGCTTAGTACCTGATACTGTCGGTAGCACATCTGCCAGGCACAGGTACTGTGTCCGTGGCCAGAGACAGTTATCTGTAAATCCTGGCAGGTACAGTCTGTGGCTGTCCCACAAATCCCCATATATGGCAGCCACATGGTGGAACTGTGTGCATGCAGACACACACACACAAAAAAAGACACCTAGGGCTAATACATACCTGCACACATTACATCAACATTGGCCCATAGCAGTACTCTTGGCCCTCACACACACACACACACACACACACACACACACACACACACACACACACACACACACACACACACACACACACACACATACATGCCGATTGTATGGCTCAATGTAGGCCTCTGGCAAACCAAAAATACACCCTGTGCATATGATGAAACCTGTGCCACCTCCTGTCATCTGTAACATTGATGCAGGAACAGGCTACCATGGTGCTGATGCACAGGGTGACTTTACAGCAGTATAGCAATGTTAGCATGTTATCAGCAGTAGAGTGTAATGATATCCTTGATGGTGTAGCTGAGCAGGCATTGATGCATTAAAGCTATGATTGTCAATGTAGTATTGTTTACACCAGTGTTAGTTCCAATAGTGTATTGTCCGCCCACGTGCCACTTGGCTGATGTGTGTAGTATTGGCAGCATGTGTTAGAGAGTGGACAGTCCGTGTGGGATGTGTGTAGCACAGATTTGCAGGTGTACATTTGTGAACATGGTGGAGGTGCACTGTCTACACGTACATGCATAGTGGACACATGGGCAGGGTGACATGCCCTGTGTTACACAGTAACACTCCATTGTTTCTGTTGGTGGCCAGTTTGCATTGTACTACACAGAATTTGGAACTTGAGTACACATGTGTGTATGACATGGTTTGACACTGTGCTGTAGGTGATACTGTTACTATCTTTCATTGTTTTGCATTCTGGTAGTATACATAACCTCAACAGCCTGACCATTAACAATCGTTAGATGATGTCTTGACAAGTGACATACAGATGTAGGACACACAGTAACATTTGGATCCTTCAGGTACTATACTATGCCAGTAACCAGTGATATTCACCTGCACCCATTCCTGAGACCACTCCTGTTTGCCATATAGCTCTCTTAGGTACAAGCAATCACAGTAGGGATATGTCCATCCACGTCTGGAAATGCATACTGTGGCCTAATATGCATTCTCCAGATGACACACACATCCTCCACAAGGGTATTATACAGACAGATACCTGTTGTCAAACCCATGCTGCAAAGCTATAAGCCAACCAGAGCATAGTTGTCCACCTTTACGAAACATAGGTAGTAGCCACCAACATGTTGAACAGGTACCAATGTGTACATGCAGCCAAGTGTTACATCATCTCTACTTTGGTAATCACATTTCCAAATGTATTTAGAAATCCCTCACTGGATCACATAAGCAACAAGGGGTCTGCATGCATATCCACAAAGGTTGTTGTACACCTATAATGAATAGCCATCATTGACAGACTTTGCTGTGTTTGAACAGGTCTGTAATATACCTCAGCCATAAACCCTCACTCACACAATTCAATAGAAACCGTAATGAGTGTGTGTGACAGGGATGACCTAGGCCAGGGATCACTGCAGTGGCAGGCCTTGTCACAAGCATACAGATGTGACCTAAGGTCTGGAAAGTGGCAGCACACTCTGGCAAGGATGACAGATGTGTTCATGGAGAAAGCAGGGTTCCCACCTATGAAATAATTGAGGTCACATGTACGTATATGTATTTGCCACACAGCTACCTGACATGTGCAATGCACATACTGTTGTCATACTGATATGTCACAGAGTAGCAAAACCAAAGCCCACAACAAATTGACCAACAGTATCACACACACAGAGCACACACACCCTCACCAAGTGCAGGCTTCAAACCCCTACCTAACTACTTCATGATACTAGAGGAGTATGCATTAACACGACATGCTATACACATTACTGGCAGTTCTTTTTTCCATAGGTATATTTGTAGGATGGTGACATCATCAGACTTGAGAAAGATTTGTATACCACTTTTAAGGTGTTTTACTAGTCTCCAAAAAAGTTGCTCCTCTCCAAGGAGATCGCACATGAACACACACTTATCAAGTGCAGGATTCAGACCCCTACCTAACTACTTCATGATACTAGAGGAGTATGCATTAACACAATGCACTATACACATTACTGGGAGTTCTCTTTTCCACAGGTATATTTGTAGGATGGTGACATCATCAGACTTGTATACCATTTTTAAGGTGTTTTACTACTCTGCAGTAAGGCTGCTCTTCTCCAAGGAGATCACACACACACTTGTCAAGTGCAGGATTCAAACCCCTACCTAACTACTTCATGATACTAGAGGAGTATGCATTAACACAACGCGCTATACACATTACTGGGAGTTCTTTTTTCCACAGGTATATTTGTAGGATGGTGACATCATCAGACTTGCGAAAGATTTGTATACCACTTTTAAGGTGTTTTACTACTCTCCAAAAAGGTTGCTCCTCTCTAAGGAGATCACACACACTTGTCAAGGGCAAGTTTCAAACCCCTACCTAACTACTTCATGCTACTACAGGAGTACGCATTTACACGACACACTATACACATTACTGTGAGTTCGCCTTTCCACAGGTATATTTGTAGGATGGTGACATCATCAGACTAGACAAAGTGGGTTACATTAGGTGACATTAGGTGGGCTACATAGAAGGAATGTCTAAACACTTTGGCCATGTGATCATCAAAGGAGAGTTTACTATCTACCTGTGTCCCCAGGGCCATAATGACTTTCTCCGTACATACCGGATTGCCACCTTTGTGGTAATACTTTGTTTTATCCAAAGGGGATGACTATGCATTCTTTGGCATTCTGCTTGAAGGCATTGTTTTGACACCAGATATCTGTCTCTGTAAGACCCTTCTGGAGGATGTCTGTGTCAGCCGTAGAGTTGATTATGGACCACAGTTAGCAGTCATCTACAAACCTGTTCAGCCATACTCCTCCCGTGCTTGCCTGTACCTCTGAGCAGTATCTACTGAACAGGTGGGGTCCCAGGACCAAGACCTGTGTGATGCCATTTGTGACTGGTTTAGAGTTGGACATGGCACCTGCAACCCTGAACATGTGTGTTTGATCTGTGAGCCACTTGGCCACCCATCCTGTGACATAGCTGTTAATGTTCAGGCTGGTAAGCTTGTCCATGATGACAGAGTGGGGAATGGTGTAGAAAGTCCTTATAGAGGTCCAGGTGGGCTGTGTGGACTACTTTCACCTCCATCTATGTCCTTGGTAACTGTTTCAAATAAGTCAACTAGGTTTAGGAGGCAGGATCTGCCTTTATCAATGCCAAGTTGGGTAGAGTCCAGTGTCTGGAGGTCCCCAATGACTCTGTTTATGGGTTCCATGATAATTTGCTCCATAGCTTTGCAGACCAGGCTGAGTAGACCTATAGGGCAATGGTTTCCAGGTTCTGTTGTGGTACCCCCTTTGTGGAGCTGGATGACTGTTGGTGTATGGCATTCTTTGGGTACATGCCTTTCCTTTTGTGGAGTTTACTCTATCATTTGTTCGTTTCCTCCTGCTGTTGTCTAGCTTATTTATGGACGACGACCACCAGATTGTTTTTTTATTTTTGGAGGAGTGCATCTTGGTTTTATTTGGGATGTCTAGATCAATGCATCCCTGTAGATGCTCATAGGATGCACTTGTAAATTATTTGGCAGATTGTATGGCATTATCCTATAGCAAGGGGGCTTTGGAACTTTCTACTTTGGTCTTGGGAAGTGTGCAGTTTGCTTTTGAAAATGTCTTCACAGTGGTTTCATTGACTGGGGGGGGGGGTGTGGATGTCCAGTGTGATTACTTTATGATCTGATGTTACCAATGGAGTACATTTCTGCAAATAACTCTACTCTTACTCGGACAGGTTAGTGTTTCCCGGATAGCAAATTTACCTCATTTGCATAGCTTTCAGCAGCAAATGAGGTAATTTGCATAACATAACACTGTCCGTGCAAGAGTTGTTTTAGGAGCTCTCATGCACACCCCTGCAGGCTGTTGCTGGATCGCTCAGCAGACATATTGGATGTCTGGAGTCTTACTCTACTCTTAGACTCCATGCAAGCCTTCATGAATCCGGCCCTATAACTATATATATATATATATATATATATATATATATATATATATATATATATATATATATATATATAGGTCTACTGTATATAATCAAAAACTCAAACCGATAAAAAAAAGTAAAACATTGGGCAGGATTCACGAAGGCTTGCACGGAGTGTAAGAGAGGTGCAACACTCCATGCAAGCCTCGCGATCCAGGAACAGCCCTAATCTCCATGTAAGAGACCAGCTAAAACATCTCTTACACAGACTGGGCGTGGACATGCTAAATACCTCACTTGCATCCGAAAGGTATGCAAATTAGGTATATTAGCGATCCACAAAGCAGAAACCAGTCCGTGTAGGAGACATTTTAGCTGCAGAAATGTACTCAGTTGACAACTGAGTACATTTCTGCAAATTCCACAATGGAGCGATGTCAGCTCGAAAAAAAGGTTGCATATGACTCAGGCAGCATGCCAATGGCCAAATATGTGGCCATTGGCAATACAACCCAATGCCAAAATAATAAAATTATAATTTTTTTTTCGGCGATCCAAACCCAGCGCAGCCCCGCGCAAATGGGCTGCGCTATATAAAAACATAAAAAAGAAGGTTATAAACCCACAAATATGGGTTTCATGCAATACATGGAATGGCAATGCAGGGACCAGCAGACCAAAAACAACATGGCCACCGTGTAGTTGTTGCTAAGGGGGGAAGCTGAGTCTAAGACATGTAACTAAGCATTAGTAGGCAATCTCATGTAAATGAGGGTTCGGATACTGAATCTCACAGTCACATAGCAAATGAGCACAGTCTGAGTAGTGTAAGAGATACATAAGGGAATAGAGTAGGAGATAGGTGACATCACAGGGGGGAATGGTAGAAAGAAATGCAGTTCATTGGAGGCCAGTGTAACATGACAGGCACAGATCATGGAAAGAGGTGTGCCACGAGATAAGCCATGGAAAGTCAAGAAATGGAAGGTGTACACTGTTACTTACACCAAAGTTTCTTGCTGTGCGTGCATGCACACGTGTGCACGCCATGAAGTGCGAGTAGGACAGTGTGCGCACGTGTAAGGCAGTGTGAGCATGTGGGAGCATGTTGGGAGATGTTTAACACTGTTTGCGCGGGTGTGCGCGTGTGTAGGGCAGGCTGAGCATGTTAGAGGCTGTTGGAGACGTGTAACAGTGTTTGCACGGGTGTACGCGCGTTTAAACCCGAATAAGTAGATTCTGAACCGTGTAAGCACGTGTGCGCGCATGTAAGCCACTGTGAGCATGTTTCAGATAGTATGCACGTTGCTCACCCCTGAGGAAACAGAGAGGAAAAAGGAAGCAACAGAATTAATAGGAAGCTAGCAGGGATAACTGCTGAAGCTAGCAGGTGAAAACAATTAGGAGCAGGCAATTACACAGGCAGAATAGTAACCCAGCCCAGCACTTAAAACTCTGCAAACAGTAGTGCAGGATGTTTCCATTAAGAGACACTGCAAGACAGGAGTAAGCTAATAGAAGTGAAGACTGAAAAAGCTTCACCCAGAGCAGAAATGTTAGGGGCTGCCATAGCTGTCATAATGAGACATAGGCGACTTGCTGAGGGTGGTGACAATGCAGATGGTGCCAGACAACCCACACTGAGGAGACGGAGAAGAGTGTACAGGCCCAGGGTCACCTACCATGGGTTACATGAGCTGGAGATAGTAGAGCACTATAGAGTGGACAGAGAGCTCCTGCAGCAAATTGTTGAGCTGTGCAGGCCACGCCTCACACACAGAACCAACAGAGGGGAACCCATCCCAGTGGAAACCAAGGTATGTGTTGGACTAAGAATACTAGCAACAGGTACCTTCCAGAGACCAACTGGCGATATGATGGGGATATCACAGGCATCAGCCTCCAGGGTATTACACCAGTTCCTGGATGCTATGTCAGCACATATCGGTGATCATGTATATTTCCCCAATGCCCGTGAGGTATTGGCCAGCAATATGCATCTCTTCCAGCAAATAGCAGAATACCCTGAGGTACTGGGTGCAATAGACTGCACGCACATATGCATCAAAGCACCAGCCGGTGAGCGGGGTAGGGCCTACATTAACCGCAAGGGCTTCCCCTCCATCAACTGCCAGGTCATGTGTGATGCCCAGGGCATAATAATGAATGTGTGTGCTGTCTGCCCTGGGAGTTATCACGATTCCCACATCTGGCATTTGACGTAGCTGTACCAGACATTTGCCAATGGGGACATCCCATACGGACACCTAGTGGGGGATGCAGGTTATGCACTGGAGCCATGGCTGATGACACCCATCAGAAACGCACACACACCTGAACAGGAACGCCATAATGAGGCACACGCACAAACACGTAATGTAATAGTGCATGTGTTTGGGCTGCTCAAGTCATGGTTCCGGTGTCTGGACACATCTGGTGGAGTCTTGCAGTACACACCAACTACATGTACCCAAATTGTCATGGTATGTGCTATGCTACATAATATGATCTTGCGAAAACAGCTGCAGCAGGACCAGCATAGGGCCGGGCCAAACAGCCCCCCACCATTGCCAAGGCCATCACAGGCAGAGCGTGACTGAGAGGAGGAACAACCTGAGCCTGCCCCAGTAGGCAGAAGGAGGCGTGCCCAGTATGCCCTGGCCTTGGCAAAGAGGCAACGCACATACACTGGCTCAGTAGGAACCCTGGGAATGATACCCCTCTCTGACTCACTCATATAATAACAGGGATGCCTAACATGACACAACCTGCTCTCAAACATGTACAGGGAGTGTAGTATGTGCATCCGACAGAGGCAGCACTGCAGCACCACCTGAGGCATGATTTCCATGTGTTAAGCAATGTAACACCATCTAGTATATGCAAACATGAAGACCCTGCCTAACATCTCACCCTCACCAAGCATGATGCCACACTATGAAGACAAGAAGATCAAGTACAATAATTGGCTGAAGTAATGCAGTCAGTCAAAGGGGAGCCAATGTGTTACAGGCTGGGAAGATATGCGGAGTTTGACATGATGCACCACCTGCTAGGGGTGGCGTGCACCTATCATGCCATGCCCCATGGATACCGGCAAAGGCTGTCAGTACCTACAGCATGCCCTGAATAGGTAAGTCTCAAAACACAAACCCACCTTCATAGGTTCTACAAGGGACAGGAACCTAGATGTAATACTACCCCATGACAGATGTATAAACAGCAAGATGTATGCAGTGTAAACACACACAGTAAGGAGAATGTAGATACCAGTCCTGTAATAGAGAACTGGGCAAGGCTCACATCAGCACCCTAACACTACCAGGTCACACCTCATACTGTGCTGTACAGCCGCAAAACATGGAACAAGCAACAAAAGGAGGGTGACTAGCAAGAAATGGCAAGGATAACCACACCCCCATGTTGGTACCACAACAAGAAGCAGCATGGAATAGCCATGGTCAAATACCAATGGCTAAAACTGCCTCGCAGTATATAGCCTGCTGCAGACCACTGTCCTAATACCAGGAACAGCACCTGGCCTATGTCGGAATACATGAATATATCAAGCCCCCCAAACCACATTATATTGCTTGACTGAAAATACCCAGACATACACCGGTAGCATTGTACTAGCACCAACACAGTAGGAGAAAATTACCCAGATTCCATAAACCAAAATGCCCAGGAACAATGTACTACTCCCACAAGAGGGGTAAGCATACTAGATGTGATAATCAGCAACATGTGTACTGGATGGCAAGATGAGAAGTGTACTCCTCACTGGTAAGACCAGACCATAGAGTAATCACACTGGATATACACACCCTGACCCCAGTCCCTGGCCAGAATACCACAGTGAAAAACATGTGTAAAGTATAGGTTGCAGCCCTCAAAACCAATGTTGAACCCACAAAAGGCCCTGTGCAAGTGCAGAATATGGGACACACCACAGAACATGTTATACGGGCATTCCATGAACACAGCCAGGAATGCTTGGAGTATGCAATCACAAATAACAACAACACACAATGCCATACATGCAGGCATCTGGCATGCTGGCCTCCAGCCATTACCAAACCATGCAAGAGAATGAGGAAGTTACCACATGATAGAGCAAACATAAAAAGGGAAGTAATCACTGACCAGTAGTATGGCAACAACATATGTCCACACATACAATCCACTAAGTCCAGCCACAACAAGTATATTCTGTGAATCCAGAGGCAATGTGACGCCAGTACCAGTACCAAGTACACAGACAACCACAACACCCCCCAATAAATACAAACATATGTGATAGATGCATCCATGTATCCAAACCAGAGGTTGAGCTCAACAACTCAGTACTGTCAACACTAC
>NC_056732.1:1470716599-1470722989 GCF_019279795.1 Protopterus annectens | reverse complement strand
CATCAAATGTGATCCACAAACACCATACAATGCCTTACACACATTCCCTGTATAGGCAGATGCCACTGACACCAAGGAATACCTGTATCATGCTATCAATGCACGTGCAGGGTCAACCTGCTGTCTATAAGCAGGTCCTGCCACAGCAGGCCAGTAATGGCATATCTGAGGGTAACAGTCTGTGTACACAACATGTGCCAGCCAAACCAGGTACACTTGTACATGTCACTGTACAGTATTGTAGGACATGCACATCCCAGGCAATGTCCATGTCAAGGACCATCAAACACAGACATGGCATGCATTGCAAAGCAATGGCCATACACAATGGTAACCAGGATGACAGGCCAGTTCATACAATACCTATCTGTGTGGGACATTGCAGGCACTACACCCTTGAACCACACTGCACACTATTGTCAGGTGGTGTGATGCTGAGGATTACCCTTCACCCAGCCTTGCACAGCCACCTTGCACAGCCAACCACTACACACCCATGAAGCAATGCACACATGCATGTCAGTACTGGCATCATGTGTCTGCATGTGGGGTATGATGCTCCCAACCACAGTCATACCCAGTATAACTCCCATTGGCATACCGACTGATGTCAGACACGTTCACATGCCCTAGCCCACAGAACCTCCGCATATCCCCTGCGGTGCATGTAGTACCTGTGCATTACTGCAGTGTGGCATACTAAGTAGTTAGGAAGTGTATTTGTGGGCCTGGCAAAGTGTGGCAATGTGTCTGAGTCCCTTAGAGATTGTGGTTCTGTTGACAATGACATCCGTTCAGGTAGACAGCCATGTGTGCTACACCTAATGTATGTCTACTATATCTCTGTTGCAGATGTCGCTCACTACCACACATATATGTTCTTACAGCACACCAACATGTCAGCTTTGTGGCATATGGAGTAACTGCATGCACTTGTAATAATAATGGCTAGTCAGTCAGGGGTTTGACCCCCTGTACTGGTAGGTGTGTGACAGACGATGCTTAGGTTTTAGTCTTCAAGCCCTTCTCTGATGTACTTTGTCTCTGTCTGTCCCTCCCACACACTCTCTGGTGGATGTGGAGTTGTACACCTGCTCAGCAGCAGCTTGTGTTTCGTATGTGATGGTCATGATCAGGTGATGGCCTCTGCACCTATTGCAGTCCTCCTCTAGCTGATTGCATGTGGAACAGCTGTGGTGATGTTCCCATAGCCAATCACATGGAAACACAGTACAATATCTATTTATTTATTTATTTATTTATTTATTTATATTTGTTGACCGGGAGTGTCCGACTGGACGTAGGTCCATTTTCAGCGGAGGCCCGGGGAGAAAAGCTCCACAGTTAAAAATAAACAGACAGTAGTTACACTGGATTACATAGCGATTAAAAATTTACATAAAAAATTACTTACAACACATTTACAGATGAAGAACATAGTACATCAGTAGACAACTAGAATCTTTATCTGTGAAGTACATAACAGACATTAACAAATGTTACAAGAAGAAGTTCCTGCTGTATAATAAGTACTTGCTTATGAGCATCTGAGCTTGCTATAATCAAGGTAGTTAGTGAAGTGGAAAGAAAGGTAGTGGTTGGATGGGGTGGGTGATATTAGAGTGGGAGTTGCAAGGGCATAGCCAGAATGTTTTCAGGTGCACTTTTAGTAAAGTTTTGAAGTGGGTGCATGATGGTATGGAGGTAATTGTGGGTGGGAGGGAGTTCCATAATTTGGCTATGGTGCAAGAGAATAGTGCTTCACCAGCAGAGTTATTGGCTTTAGTGATCTGCAAGTGATTTTTGTTGCTGGATCTTAGTGGTCTGGTGGTGCGATAGGGTTGGAGTAGATTCTGGATGGATGGGACATTTAGTGGATGGTTTACTAGTTTGTGGGCGAGTGAGAGTTGATACCCTTGAAGGAGGTGAGGGAGTTCAAGCCAGCCCAGTTCAGCAAGTGAGAGACAGTGGTGACTATGGTAGGATGGCCCTGTGGCGAATTTGGTGATTTTGTTGTAGCAGGTCTCTATAGCTTGTTTAGAATGCATTGCCTTAGGTTGGTATATATTGGAGAGGCATAATGTAGGGTGGAGATAAGGTGGGAATTTGCTATTGAAATCTTTGCTGCTTTGGTGAGAAGTTGCTTATTTCTGTATAGCGCTCCTAGTTTTTTGTGGACTGTTTTTATGGTCATGAATATGTGAATGTCAATTAGTTTATTGTCTATTTCTACTCCTAGCAATTTGGTGTGTTCAGTTGGGTATATAGTGGTGTTATCTTTTGCTGTGATGTTAAAGTGAGAGTTGTTTTGAGTATGTTTGGTGGGTTGGAAGATGAGTAGTTTAGTTTTGTTTGGGTTTAGTATTAATTGGGCATCGGATAACCAAGTTTCAACAGAGGAAAAGGCTTCCTGTGTGACATTTTGCAGTTTGGGTAGGGACTGGGCTGAGCAGATGATGGTTGAGTCATCTGCGTATTGTATGAGTGTGCCATGTTTGGTGGCAGAGGCTAGATTATTGGTGAAAACAGAGAAGAGTGCGGTCCAAGGATGGATCCTTGGGGAACACCTATGGAGACAGGTAGTTGGGGAGATATGTCATTCTGCCATACAACGGATTGTTGGTGGTCAGACAGGTAACTCTGAAACCAGTTGGTGACTGATTATGAGAAGGATAGGTTATTGAGGACAGAGATAAGTTGTTTGTGTGGGACCATGTCAAATGCTTTAGATAGGTAATGTAAGGAGCAGCAACCAAGCCAGGTGTCAGGAACTGCAGGCAGCTATAAACCACACACAATGAAATTGTTGACCTAGGTTTCATCTTTTATTATTCCAACAGACTTCTTCAGAAACAACAAACTAAAAATGGTCAACTCCAACCTTTAAATACTCTCATATTAGTGAAGTTAATATTAATTATCACAATATGAGTATACCCAATTAACACTACCCAATTAACAACTAAAGGTATAGAAAACAAAAAATAAAAAAAATGAATAGAACAAGTACATTTAAACATTCAATTATATTAAAATGTAATAAAATATGTAAAGTAAACGACACACAATTTACAAATTACAATTAAATGAATATATAAATATATATATGTATTAATAATAAAATGAACTCACAGTAAAAAACAAACATTACCCCAAAAGATGTCTTAACTTCAAAATAGGGGCAATTCTGATGTGGTCATTGATGCCAGGAAATACTGTGGCATGTAGTATGTGTTGCTACATCATGCCCACGGATTCTCAAATATTTGTGGCCAATTCGTTTATTAGCATTCATGGGCATTATGATTGTTATACTAAAAATGTAGTTTATTTGGCTAAGTGTTGCCAGTGTCCTGCATTTTATGTGGCAAAACCTGTAGAGCGTTTAGAGATAGGATCAGCAAGCATGTATTGGATATCAGGCATAAGAAAAACACTGCTTTGGTCAGGCATACAGAACAATATGGTGGGCATCAATTTAAGTTTTGTGTTATACAACATGTTAGTAAGGACAGTCAAGGGGGTGTTTTAGATGTCCACCTTAACATTAGTGAAATGAAGTGGCAATTAACACTGGATGCCACAGTATTTCCTGGCATCAATGACCACATCAGCATTGCCCCTATTTTGAAGTTAAGACATCTTTTGGGGTAATGTTTGTTTTTTACTGTGTGTTCATTTTATTATTAATACATACATATATATATATATATATATATATATATATATATATATATATATATATATTCATTTAATTGCAATTTGTAAATTGTGTGTCGTTTACTTTACATATTTTATTACATTTTAATATAATTGGATGTTTAAATGTACTTGTTCTATTCATTGTTTATTTTTTGGTTTCTATACCTTTAGTTGTTAATTGGGTAGTGTTAATTGGGTATGCTCGTATTGTGATAATTAGTATTAACTTCACTAATATGAGAGTATTTAAAGGTTGGGGTTGACCATTTTTAGTTTGTTGTTTCTGAAGAAGTTTGTTGGAATAATAAAAGACGAAACCTAGGTCAACAATTTTGTTGTGTGTGGTTTATAGCTACCTGCAGTTCCTGACGCCTGGCTTGGTTGCTGCTCCTTACATTCCTTATTTGTTGGTGTGAATTTAAACAACTGCTTTAGATAGGTCTAGGAAAGTAGCAGAGGGGAGATAGCCATTGTTTTTATGCTGAAGGATAGTGTTAGTAAAGGAGAGTAAGGCAGTAAGATCTAGGAACATCATGTTGGTGTTTGCCCATGACAGTCGCTGTGAGTGGAACCTGGATCTGGTGTTTGGTAAATGGCATCACAGATGATATCTGGATATTCTTCAAACAACATACAAAGTGGAAAATAGGCTAAAAACAGGAGGGTGATGTGCCATTCATGACTACAGCATGTAAGTGTAGCTATGCTTCATTGAGACTACTGCCACTTTAACAAGTTGTGTGTGATAATGGCTATTCTGCATGTTTTAAAACTGACAACACAGTGCTCTGTTTGTGAGGGAACCCCCATCTGTAGGGCCATCTGTGGACTGGTCAGTGTGTGGAACTATTTGTTTCTTGTGTTACTCACTGAACACACATCTGTGAACTGCAGAAGCATAGTGTGAGGATTGCAGTCAGTACATGGTGACAGTGATTCAAGTTACTGCCATCGTATCCCTGATTGGACATATGTCACATGAAACAGTGGTATGACAGTCACTGTCTGAGGTTCTCACAGTGACATGCCAATAATGGGCCACTGTTCATAGCTGCAGTCACATATCTTTTACACTTTGTACATATGTCATGTAGTATATATGCATGTGTTGTGCTCCCTCTGCAAATGTATACCATCTGTTATGTTGGGTTGATGGTCATATCTATGCATGCTGTTATAAGTAATCCTGAATGCTGTTGACTATTACTAAGCCATATCTGTGTTAGAACTGCAACACCATAGGCTGTATGGGTTTGGAGGTCCTGGCAGAACCTCCTGACCCACTTCAGCTGGCCATGGCACCGGGCACCAGCACATCTGCAGCCCAGCATTAGACCTCCACGTCTGTTGGCTCTGCACCACCTTCTGGTGGAACTGCCGTTGAGGATGGGGCTGTCCCCCCTGGGAGCAGGTCCAGACAGGAACTTGTCTGCTGTCGTACAGTCCCAGACGTGGTGCGTAGGGGGCTCAATAAGGGGTTTTGAGGCCAGATACACCAGCTTGCGGGCAGAGTGCCACATTTAAAGGGTGAGCCTGCCCCTCCTAGACAGCCCCCAACACAGCCACCTTTGCGGCTGTTTTGGTGCAGTTTTGGCTGCCCGTGGATGGGGACCACCATCCCACTGTTTCCATCTGGGGGCTCATGGGCTTGTGACTGCTGAACACCCCTCCCCATTCAAGGTGTATTCCCCCCACATGTGTCATATACCGACCTTGTATGCTGTCTTGTCTGTCATCCTACCCAACCTATCCTCCATGAGCATACCTACTCTCCTTCCCCCACATCCCACTCTCACTCTACGGAAACAAAAGGCCAATCTGTTCCTAGAACAACATTTGCCCCATACATAGCTGTCCATTTCACACACATGTCCACTGGACACGTAACCTTTTTAATTTGCATCACAACATACTCCAATTGTCCTCACCCCTGTCTCTCAGGCACACGATCTTGGTATGCACATGACTCCTAAAGGTTCCAGGTACATGTGATGCAAATAACCCCATTGTACACATGACACTACTGGTCCCTATATGGTTACCCCATTTACCTTTTTCATGATGATGATGTCACACACAGCACCTTCCAAGAGTACTGTTCTCACATAATGATTGGACAGGAACTGTTGTGTTAATGTAAATAAAATGCACAAGAGTGATGTATTTGGCCAATTTACAAATGTTTGCGTGTATTAATGACACATGTCTATCTATGGGAATCTTGATATTACATAGGACAACACCACCACATAATACTGGCATTGCTGGTGTTTCCCTTTTCATTCGTTTTTAATGCTTTGTTGTCACATGGGATGTTCTTGATATATCTATATATATGTATGTATCTATATCTGGACATAAGCACACACACATACATCTACATGATGAAAAATGACTGTGCTGGATGATATGTTTGTGATAACATCCAATATCTATATATCTGTCATGGCTAAGTGGTAAATCACATTGGCTGTGGTGTGCAGGGTCCTGATTTTGAGCCTTGCAGAGGCTGTTTATTTTGTTACTGGGCAGAACAAGGCTGTTGGATACAGAGTGATTAAGGCACATTAAAGCAGTTGTGAGTGGTTGTCTGTGGGTTTTCGCGGAGCTAAGCAATGCTAACCTCCGGTTACAGTTTCTTACACTCAGTTAGTCTCTACATTGCTTCACCAGTGTGATACTCGCATA
>NC_056732.1:1470684099-1470711599 GCF_019279795.1 Protopterus annectens | reverse complement strand
TGAGATCTTAACCCTATAGCTGTCCCAGTGGGGAGTCTTATTGGGGATCTGGGGAGAGAGGGAGAAACCACCCCAGACTGACTGTGATCTCTGTGTGCTCTTAAGGGAAATTCTACTTTACTGTGTGTACTTCTCATCCTCCCAATGTGCACGTCCCTCGCTGGTGTTAGTGGTGAGGGTTGAGGCTCCTTGATTACTGGGCCAGTGCAGGGACATCACATATTATTTGGTGGCAGTGGTGGGATAACCACATCACATATTAATTGGTAGTGGTAAGTTAGCCACATCACATATAAATTGGCTTGTAGTGATGTGAATATTAAAGTCCTGTAGCTGTGTACAGTGATCACTGAAGGTGTTTTTGTACTCTAAATCAGCCATGCAGTGAACAATCAGAGTTCATATCACAATTATTTTTTTTTTGTTAGCTTAGTCAGGGACAGCAGGCATGCATATCAACAGATGAGTATGGCAAGCTGACAAGGAGTCAGTTGGCTGAGATGTGCCAAGCTAATGGACTGGTGCATGCCAACCTGACAAAGTTAGCTTTAGTCAGAGTTACATCAGAAAATAGCAACCAGGAGGACAACCAGACTGGCCGTGGGGATGTACAACTCTCAGAGAATGGACAGCTCAACCTTTCCACAAAGGACTTAAAAATCCATCTGGAGTTAAAGAGACTTGAGCTGGGGGCCAAGCATTTGGAAATAGAGGCAGCAGAGAGACTGAGGCATCTAGAGACTGAGGAAAATGAGAAACTAATAGGGCTGGAAGCTGAGGAGAAGAAGAGGCAAAGGCAACATGAAAAGGTGATGCTGATTCTTCACCAGAGTCATGGAGGTAATGGGGAAGGGAGTAACTGAACCCCAAAAGCAACAACAGTAAATTTATTGTACAATTTACAGAAGGGGATAATTTTGATAGTTGCAGTCATATGTTTGAGAGGGTATGTAAACAGTTTGATGCTGACCAATGGATCTGGGTACGGTTCCTGACCCTCTTACTCCATGGTAAAGCTGTAGGTGTTCTTTCCAAACTGTTTGATAATGACTGCTTAAATTATAATGTTGTAAAAAAGCTGTTTGCTAGAATGTTTTAGTTAACACCTGAAGTTTATAGGAAAAAGTTTTGTGAGCATAGACACAAAGCAGATGAAAGTGTGTGAGAATATGTTGCTGATCTAAGCACTTATTTTCATAGGTGGGTTAGTGGATCTCAGGTCACCACTTTTGAAGGGCTGGCAGACCTGTTGATGAGGGAACAAGTCCTTAGCACTTTGCCTGAGGACATGGAAATCAGGTTAGCTGATAGACACTGCCTTACTGTAGATGAGTCGGGGAAGAAGAGAGACCTATACCTAGTAAGCAGGGCATCCCTGCACAGGAAAGGGACATGCAGTGCTGCTCATGGGTCTAAGGGAACCCATGGTGGTCACCCCAGACTGCCCCAACAGAATCTGTCAGTAGCAGAGGAAGCCACTTTTCCATGTACTGTACATGTCCAGGACCAAGGGTAAAATGTTTTAAATGCAAACAGTGGGGCCACGTAGCATATACATTTCCATGGAGGCAAGGTGGGGAACAAAATATGGGAGAGCCAGTAAGTGGTAGTGACAAAATGCCAAAATTAGGTTGTTTTGAGACAACAAGGGTACCAAACAACCACCCTGCAGATATCCTGATAGGGAATGATTTGGATAATGCAATAAAATGTGTTCATGCAGATGCACACAGTCAGGCTTGGAGACAAACATGTAGGTCTGGTAGCTTAGGGTAGACCCTGACAGACTGCACACTTGCAGCCAAGACTGGTGAGATGGTTACTTCAGGGAGGGAGCTACCCTGTAGCAGTGAGACTGAAGGTGAGCCACAATCGCTTGTGGGTACTGATGTTCCCTTGGACAAAGTGACTGCAAGGGCAGAGGTGAGTATTAGTACCCAGGCTGACAGTGAGGCACCACTGTCAGAGGATACCAGAATTCCTGTGGAAGGGGAGCTGTGAAGGGTTACAAAGAGAGATGAAATAGGCTCATCTCTCAGACCCTACATTACTAGGCCTGATGGAGGTAGCTAGTGGGGCACCTGATTCTCAAGGGAAGGGGGATCTGTATAATGGAACAAAGGATTACTGTATAGAGAATGGACCCCTGAGGGAGGGCTAGAGGGTGAGAGAATACAGCAGTTGGTAGTGCCTAGAGCCTACCATCTGGCACTTCTAGCCATACCTTATGATATTCCCTTTGCAGGTCATAGGGGCATAAAACATATCAAGCGACGTATTATGCAGAAATTTTATTGGCCTGGGATTGCCAGAGATGTAACAGGGTACTGCAGGACCTGTGAACAGTGCCAAAAGGTAGGCATGGCAGGAGACAAGGTGAAAGCTCCTTTGATGCTTTTGCCTGTGACTGAGGAGCCATTTCAGATGGTAGCTATGGATATTGTGGGGCCTCTGAGTACCCCAAGTTCCAAAGGGAAAAAGTATATCCTAGTGGCAGTAGATTATAATACCTGATATCCTGAGGCGGTGGCTCTGTCCTCCTTTGAGACAAGAAAGGTGGCAAATGCTTTGTTAGAGATTTTCAGCAGGGTAGGTTTCCCAAACGAAATACTGACTGACAGATGTGCCAATTTCATGTCACACCTGCTGGCTTGTCTGCAGAAGTACTGTGGGGTGAAGCACCTAAAGACCACTCCCTACCATCCCCAGACTAATGGTTTTGTTGAGAGGTTAAAATTTACACTAAATATGATGCTACAGGCATTTGAAGACCAGTTTAGGAGGGATTGGGACAAATATTTGCCCCATCTTTTGTTTGCTTACAGAGAGGTTCCCCAGGAATCCACAAGTTTTTCACCCTTTGAGTTGTTGTATGGGCATAGGGTGAGGGGACCTCTAGATTTAATTCCAGATGTGTGGAGGGTGAGTATGAATCCCACAAAGAGTCTGTTGTTGCATATGTCCTAAACCTCAGGACAAGGTTCAGGGAACTCATGGGTTTGGCGCAGAAGAACCTGGCAGAAGCCTAACAGCAGAAAAAGATCTGGTATGACAGGAATGCTGGAGCTAGAGAGTATGCTGTAGGGCAGCAGGTAATGGTTCTCATTTCTGTCAGACACAACAAGCTGCAAGCAGCTTGAGAGGGTCCCTACAAGGTGGTAAGGAAGGTCAGTGATGTTAACTACATGGTAGAACTGCTAGGCACAAGGCAGGGGCACAAATTGTACTATGTTAACATGATAAAAACTTACCATGATAGGGAGGCCCTTGTGCTGAGTATTTGCAATGAATTGCAGGAAGAGTCTGAGGGGGATTTGGTGACTGATCTCAGTGAGGCTTGGACTGACACCTCAGTGGAAGATGTAGCAATGTCCCAGCAGCTATCCCCTACCCAGGTTGGAAAAATCATAGCAGTGTTACAGGAGTTTGGGGACAAGTTCACTGGGAAACCAGGGTGCACCTACCTGGTGCAACACCATGTGGATATAGGACCCCAAAGGCCTATTAAGCAGGCCCCTTAAAGGGTACCTGAGAGAGTCAAACAGACTCTGAGGGAGGAGACACGGGAAATATTGGAACTAGGGATAATTCAGGAATCCAGCAGTCCCTGGGCCTCCCCAGTGGTGCTGGTAGCAAAGAAGGATGGCAGCACCAGGTTGTGTGTGTGGACAACAGGAAATTAAATAGTCACATAGAGTCAGATGCTTACCCCATGCCTAGGACAGATGAAGCCCTAGAGCAGCTGGGTGGGGCTAAGTATCTTACCACTATTGATTTTACCAGGGGTTACTGTCAGGTGTCCTTGACTCCCAGTGCTAGAGAAAGGTCAGCCTTTGTGATTCCTTCTGGCTTGTATGAGTTCACAAAGATCCCCTTTGTGATGAAAAATGCTCCAACAACTTTCCAGAGGCTGGTATATCATATCTTAGCAGGAGATTTTGCCCTTGCTTACCTAGATGTTATTGCCATCTGCGGCCATTCCTGGTAAGAGCACCTTCAGCATGTCAGGGAGGTGCTGGGTAGACTACAGAGGGCAGGGTTGACCATTAAGCCCAGCAAATGCCAGGTGGGTATGGCAGAAGTCTCCTACCTGGGACATAGAGTGTGGAGTGGTAAGATCAGGCCAGAACCTGCCAAAGTGGAAGCCATTCAGGCATGGCCTGAACCTGTTATCAAAAAGTAGGTGAGGGCACTTTTAGGGATAGCAGGGTACTACAGAAAGTTTGTCTCAAATTATAGTATCATAGCTGCTCCCTTCACAGATCTGACAAGGAAAAACAGGCCAGATAAGATGGTGTAGACCCCAGCATATGAGCAGGCATTCCAGAAGCTTAAAGGAACTTTTGGAGGACACCCTGTGTAAGCCAGCAGAGATCACAGCAATGAATTTGTTGTGCAGGTGGATGCTTCAAACCATGGGGTGGGGGCTGTACTTAGCCAGATTTCTTCAGAGGGAGAAGAGCACCCAGTGGTTTATCTCAGTCATAGGCTCCAACCCAAGGAGAAATGCTATGCAGCTGTATAAAAGGAATGTCTAGCCATAGAGTGGGCACTGCAGAAACTTCAGCCTTATCTATATGGAAGAAAATTCACTGTAGTTACAGACCACAATCCCCTAGCATGGTTATCAAACCAGCCAGCAAAATGCCAAGTTACTAAGGTGGAGCCTATGGTTGCAAGCATATATGACAGTGCAGCACCACAATGGGGTTAGCAATGCCAATGCAGATGGGCTTTCAAGACAGGGAATGAGGTAAGGTATTCCCAGATAGGCTCAACCCTCTCAAGCAATGTTTCTCAAGGGTCACTTAAAAAACTAGCTTGAGTTTTTCAGGGTGGAGAGAATTGTGAAGGCTGCCAGCCCAGCTAGCTGGAATTTTGTAAATAATTCTATGTAGTTTGTGAATAGTAATATGATTTGTATGCTTGTCTTACTAATGTAAGAAAACTATATGTTATGTATATATTAAACTACTGGTGCAGAGGTATGTGTTGAACTGTATGTTCTGTACTGAGCTTCAAGAATGTAACCACAGTGTGCCCTGCTGGAAAAGAGCAGAAATGTGTACCGTATACCCATATAAAGGTATGTTTTGATGGTAAAGACTGGAACATACAGAGTTAACTTGCAAAACTTCAAGAAAATAAGTGGAAATGGTTTATGATTCTGTTATCTCTGTTTCAGCTCAGAGCAGACATAATGTCTAGAGTTGTAGGTTTTCCTAATGTCTGGAAACATAAATAATTACAGGTTTCAAATGTAAAAGTGTGTAACTGTTTTATGACTTCCAGTCCTAGGCAACCTTCTAAGAAATAAGTATTTTTCACAGAGAAATGTTAAATTCTGTTCGTATATGTTAGCCTGGGAACTGAAGGCAGAGGTAAAAAATAATGATGTAATCTGAGATAACCCAGCAGTAATATTTGATAGTAATTTAAGAACTATCTCAGAGAGAAAGTCAGTGCATTTTGTATCTTGTCTTGGATCTGAAAAAATCTTCTCATCTGCACTTCTGTATTGCTAATAGTAAGTACTAGATTACAGTTATCTCTCTTTGTGATATATAGGAATATAGTAAGATTAATTTAGATGTTTTCTGTATTTATGTGAGACTGTCCTGCAATGTTGCTTTAAAATATTCCTGAGATTCTGAACTATGTTGTCACGGTGTTGAGTATTGTCTTGTGCTTTTATTTATTATTAAATATATTTAAACCTTTTAATTAAGCCCGGTTTGTTTAGAGATATTTAAGCTGTTAGAGTACTTGCATATTTATTTGGTGACACTGTACAGGCCACTCTTAAATAGCCTTGGCCTTGGTCATGCTTACCATTTGGGTAATAGCCACATTACACAGTATAACTGGATACCCTTTGGGAAGGGACTTATATTAGCTGATAAGAATGGCTGGTGGCAGCTGGTACTACCTTATAGTCTTGGCAAAAGGGGGCATAGCTAGTGAACCTGTGCCAACCTTCCCAATGAGTGTCTGTGTGTTTTTATATAAATCAAATCTCAAAGTGTGTGTGTGTGTGTGTGTGTGTGTGTGTGTGTGTGTGTGTGTGTGTGTGTGTGTGTGTGTGTGTGTGTGTGTGTGTCTGTGTCAGCTACTTGGGCAGGGACACAAAGCACTGGTTGGAGAGAAAAGGTGTTGGAGGTTTGGGCTTGACCACTCAGCTGAGATCCTAACCTTATAGCTGTGCCATTGGAGAGTCTTACTGGGGATCTGGAGAGAGAGGGAGAAACCAAGCCCCAGACTGACTGTGAACTCTGTGTGCTCTTAAGGGAAATTGTACTTTACTGTGTGTGTACTTGTCATCCTCCCAGTGTGTACGTCCTTCACTGGTGTTAGTGGGGGGGGGGGGGTTGAGGCTTTTTGATTACTGCACCAGTGCAGGGGCATCACAAAGAGTTTAAAATTAGACTTTAAAATAAAAATAGATTCTTTTCTTTCTTATTTCATTTTTATATCACACAACACTGCTTTTTGATTTGATACTTGTTCCAAAACTGTTGGTTGCAACCCAGATGGATTCCTATTATGAACTTGTTAAAAGTGTATAGCTACAGGACTAAGTTTTCTACCCTTCTTAATGTCCCTTACATGTTCTTTTAACCTTACTGAAAAACTTTTGCTTTCACCTATATAACATTTCCCACAAGGACATCTCAAACCATATATCACCCCTTCACTCCCGCAACTAAAAGGGTCCTTTTCTTGAAATTTCTTGCCATTAATTTGGGAGAAACTTCTAACTACAAACTGACATCCTGTACATTTACCACATGGAAAAGTACCCATTTTGAACCACTGCATCATATCTTGTCACCAAGGGTAAATGAAATCTCACATGTACTAAAAAGTTTTTTATACTTCTCCCACTCATATATGAAAATCTTAATTTTCTATTACATAAAAAGTCTAAACGTGTATCCGTCTCCAAAATGCCCACCCCTAAAATATTTGACTAAATCAACAAGTTTCTCTGAGAACAGGGTAAATTCTGTAACAAAATAAATAAAGTTCTGAGCTGTATTTCTTTCTTGCATATAATTTCTTCCTCTGTACTTCTGCTGATGGTGCCTTACATTTCTTATATTTATTTTCTTTACAACTTCCCTTATTAAGCCACTTCTATATCCACTGTTAATAAACATTTCAACAGTTTTATCTAGTTTTTGTTTATACTCATTTATGTCACTACACAATCTTCCCTATTCTCAAAAACACTCCATATGGTATTGATTCCATACTGTGGGGGGGGGGGGGTGACAACTCAACCCATGTAAAATATAATCATGCTGTTCAAACTTCCTATATATTTTGTCCTAATACTACCATCATCCATTCCTTCAATTTTTATATCTAAATAATTTACTTTTCTTCCTTTCTGTAAACCATCAAAACTAATGCCATATCTATTTCTATGTGAACCCTCAATTAATTCTATTACTTTAGTGTGACCCCTTGACAAATACAAATCAAATCATCTATAAACCTAAAATACCTCACTACATATTTGTTAAAAAAAATATTATAAATATACACATTTTCAAAATAACCCATAAATAAATTTGTATACATGGGGCAAACCCTGCCCCCATGGCTGTTCCCTGCTATTGTCTAAATAATTTGCCATTAAACTCAAACAGGTTATTTTTCAAACAAAAGAAAATTAATTCCAATATATAATCAGTACTAGGGGTGTCACCTAAAAATATAATACAGCTTCCATTCCAAAAAAATGTTTGATGCTAGTGTATAAACTTACAACATCTATTACTATGGAATACCTGTTTCTCCCCCATCTTATATCCTTTATTTTTTCCATAAAATCAAACACATCTTTAATATAAGATGGTAACTCAACGACCTTTATTAACAAATGCTGATGCAACAAGCATGAAATACGTGTAAAATAACCACAGGCCAACACAATAGGGTGGCCTGGTGGATTCTCTAAACTTCTATGAATTTTAGGTACACAAAAAAATGAGCAACGGAGCAATTTCTGCTGTTAAATATATGTTGCACATATGAAAAATAATTTAATCTTAAGCCTTTATTCAAAAGCTCTTTATATTCATCTACGGCTTTATAATAAACATTCAAATCCACCTTCTCATACACTTCCCTGTTATTTAAATGTTTATAACGACTAATTTTATTCAGAGTTATGCACTGTTATTTTTGATTCACTGTGTAGTTTTTCAGATCTCTGCTGAGAGTGTTTTGTCCTACTCACCCTATCTTTGGTTTGTTGTTTAAATTTGGTGGCTTTTGCAGTTGGCCGCCCCACTGTAGATTTGATCTGGGACACTCTCCCCAGTCCCATCTCTTTACCACATTCTACCTAATACACTCCTTCTGCACTTGTTTTTAGTCATTTTTAATTTAATTGCATTTTTGTAAACTGTGTTTGGTCTAATATTGCTACATACTCAAATGTGCTAGCTTGCACTGCATTTGAATTGTTTTTACTGCTGTTTTAGCTACTTTTCTGTAAAAAAAAAAAAAAAACTGTAAGCCTGATTCTTGCCTTTCCTGTAAATAGTGTAGTCCAGTTACAGATTTGCTTTATCCTGGACTGTATGTAAGCTTCTGAGCCCCCCAAGCCTTTAAGTGTTGGAGGGAAGCCTTCTAGCTTGTCAGTGGGAGTGGTAAGCACTAGGTAATCTGTCTACCACATAAGGAGTGGTTCTGGCCCAGAAATTGTAGTTATTCACCGCCTGGTCAGTCTTTTCCATCTCTCTCAACTTTCTGATTTGGAAGCCTGCATTTGCACTTGTTTCTTTCCTGTAACTAGTCTAGTGCAGATACAGATTCTTAGTTTTAGCACTTGAATTTGCTTATTCGTGCTCAGCACTTGTTCAGAACTTGTTGTAAGCATTAAATAAGCTACTAATTACTATAGCACTAAACCTTCCTCATTACCTAGAGGAAAACAGTTTTGGCACTTACTTTTCTCACTTGCTTAGAGAAAAAAGCTCATGTACTCACTTTCCTCACTTATCTATAGGAAAATAGTTTTTTATTCAGGCATGTCCAAGGGTCAGCTCCCAGTGTTCTCTCCTGTCTATCTGATGAATCTGGGCATCTTAGGGCAAAGTAGAAATTGCCTCATGTACACACACAACCCTCTCCTCCTACCACCCAACACTACAACCTGTGAGAGACACTTATCTAGCCAAACTGGAGGTAAAGCTCTCTCCAACCAAGACCGAACTTGGCATTCAAGAGGAGAAGGTAAACACTTGCACCACACTTATCACATAGTCTCACTAAATCTACACCACCAAAATCCACACATAGAAACACAAAAACATTTGCAGAGGCTCTCAATAATAATCTGCCCAAGCAACAGAGACCTCCAAAGCAGAAACGCAAGTGGCTTCCACCCCCCAACACAACCCAAATGATACACAGCCCACAGACTCAGTGTGCCACTCAACCACAGCCAATAAGGCAAAACAATGTATCCAACACACTAGTCACAGGTGACTCTATAGTCAAGCACACTGATGTCCCACTCACCAGGCTAAACAAGGAGAAGGTTACTGTCAGCTGCCTGTCGGGTGCCAGGATCCGCCACATAACCCACGCACTCAGGTCACTCCACAAGTACAAATATGACTCTGACTTTGTCCATGTTGGTATGAACGACCTGAGACGTACCTCCCTGGACTACATGAAAAGAGACATGGAAGAGCTTTCCAATCCTGTAGCCCAGGCAGGTATGACCCTAGCCCTGAGTAGCATTCTGCCATCACCCAGAATCATACCACAGTACAAGAAAAATGATTGACTTCAACAACTGGCTGAGCTTCTGGTGTCATTCTAGGGGGATCCAGTATCTGTCTGCTTGGGATGACGTGGTTGACAGGCCATGATGCTTTGTCAGAGATGGCCTGCACCTGTCGCCCCTGGGATTCTGGATACTGGCTAAGGCTCTTGCCACCCCTATAGTGCCTTTTTTAAGCAAGGTTCAAATGACAAATTCACCACCGTAACAGGAACAGGCAAGCAAAAACTGAGGGTAATGCTACTCAATGCTAGAAGCCTAAATCTCAAAATGCACTCACACGAGGCACTCCTTAAAATGGAGAACATCAATATATATGCAGTGACTGAGACCTGGTTCAAGGCTCCAGAGAGCAGCCCTGCACTACCAGGCTATAACTCATACCACACTTTTTGGCCATGTAACCTGGACCGGAACACTAAAGCGGATGTGTGTCCATATTCATTAAGGATATCCACACCTCCAGGCTAGTTGCTCAGCATAATGCATCCGAGGTTATCCAAGTGCAACTAACTCTGGGCAAAACTGCAATCCAAATTGTAGCTTGCTACAGGTCCCCCACCATGCCTCAAGATTCCCACTCCTCTTTTCTTGATGTACTGGAAAATATTAGGGTTCAACCAAACACCCTAATAATGGGTGATTTCAACTACTTCACCATTAACTGGGAAAACTACTCATGTACCAACTCCATCACACAACACTTTCTGGAATTCATAAACTCCAATGCCCTGGATCAACTTATCCACACCCCCACCACGGGCAACAATATCCTAGACCTAATCATTACCAATATGAGTGATCAGTGTTCCACACCTGAAGTCAACTCCTCGTTGGTCCGATCCGACCATAAGTTACTCACCCTTAATATCCACATCTCACCCTACCCCCCCATTAATGAAACCACGGTAAAAAATGTCTCCAAAGCCAACTTCATGCTTCTTAAGACAGAAGTGATGAACATCACAACACCCATGCAGATGGACAATACAGTTGCGAATGCTGAATCTTACACAAATGCACTCTATAAGCACTTACATGAGTGCATGGATCGTGCTATCCCAAACAGAACCAAGACACTATCCTCCAAAAAAAGGAAGCTAATCAGGTGGTCCCCTGCCATAAACAAACTGTACAACAGAAGGAAGAAATTGTTGCAAAAGAGAGTAAAGTCCCATGAGTGGAGGAGCTCCCAGGTCAGCCTCAGTAAGAAGCTGAGATCCCTTATAAGATCCTCCAAAGCTAGCTACGAAAACAAAATCACCACTGATTCTAAGGATGACCACAAAGCATTGTATAGCTATGTCATGAATCTCAATGGCAACACCCAGATCTGCTCTGAGTTACAGCAACAACGGCACGAAAATTACAGAACCAACTGATATTGCCAACATCCTGGCAGATAGGTTCAGTGCTAACTTTACCCCCCCCCACCCCCTAAAGGGCCCATATCTATACACAAAAAATGCAGAGGCCCTGTAATCACAACTACGCAGATAAAAGCTGCACTCTCTAAAGCCAAAAACACAGCATCCAGGCTGCATTTTACATGAACTTCAGAACGAACTGGCTCCCCATCTAAGCGCCATGTTCAACCATAGCCTCACATCAGGCTTTGTGCCCACTGAATGGCGTACAGCAGCAATTATCCCACTCCACAAAGGGGGAGCCACCACTGATCCCGGGAACTCTCGCCCTATTAGTATCATCATGGAATTCATAAACAAAGACATTGGTAACCTCCATACTCTAGACTCATGCCTTCTGAACCTGATAGACTTCCTTGAGGCAGTCACCAAAGCTGTAGACAAGGGTAAGCTGGTTCACACAGCCTATCTTGACCTCGCCGAGGCTTTTGACACCATCCCTCATTCTGGAATTATAGCTAAACTCACTAAACTAGGTATAAATCCCTACATCACAAGCTGGGTTGCCAACTGGCTCACTAACAGAACCCACACTGTAAAAATTGCACACTCCAAATCTGACCTCAAACCAGTGACAAGTGGAGTACCACAGGGTTCCGTCCTGGGACCTCTCCTGTTTGGTATCTACTTCTCTGAAGTACAGGCTAACACAGAAGGCCACTGGCTAACAAAGTTTGCAGTTGACTGCAAACTAGAAACCATAGCCGAGTCCCCAAATGATGTGGAAATCCTACAGAAGGGCCTCACTGAGAAAGATGCCTGGTGTCAGAGCCATGGCCTCAAGCTCAATGCCAAAAAGTGCATTGTCATCCCCTTTGGTAAAAACTCTGTACCCATGAACTACTACATAGACAGCAGTCTACTTGACACCGAATGTGTGATAAGAGACCTTGGGACCCAGGTGGACAGTAGTCTGTCCTTTGATAGTCACATCACTACAGTAGTCAGGAAGTCCTTCTACGTGGCACACCTCATCATAAAAAGGTTCTCATCCAGGAAAAAAGAGGTCATTGTTCCCCTCTACTTGACACTCATTAGACCCATTATAGAGTACAATGCCCCTTTTGGAATGTACCTCACAAGACATCTGCAGCAGCTGAAAAGGCCACAGAAGTACCTCACGAAGAGGATTACTGGCCTCAAACAGATGCCTTACCCTGACTGTCTCAAAAAACTCCAGCTTTACTCCATAGCATATCGCCTACTCTGAGGTGATCTCTGCCTAACATATAAAGCTATGTCAAACCCAGAGCTGTTGGACATGCTACACCTGAAGAAATCCCAATCCCTCCGAGCTACACGGTCTAAGGACCTAAACCTTATCACCACAATAAAGAGGACATGCTGGAGGGATAGATTCCTGTCCCAGAGACTTCACACACTCTGGAACAGGCTACCCATCTTTGTCAAGCAAAGTTCTTCATTAGCACTCTTCAAAAAAAATCTTGATGAGTGGATGGGAGGATTCATTTGGAATGTAAAAAAAAAACTCCATCTGGAGTACAATAGGCAGTAAATTACAATTTACATAATAAATCTTTACCTGAAAGATTTAGCAGGGCAGTGTTTCATACAATAAGGTATGTTGCTGTTTTAATGGACCAATCTGAACAGGGACAGATTTTTTTCTCTGGATAATCCAGAGTGACTTTGGTGACTCACCCAACTCAGACATCTTTGTGGATAGTGGGAGATGTTTGGCATTTGATAAGGTAACCATAGATCCAGTTGTTTCTCAGTCAACAAGAAAGGGAAGAGAAGAGTTGCATACTGTAACATTAACAAAGTCCCCTTCTTGGTCAATTGGTACCAAAGGAAATTGCTATGGCTCCTCTCCATGGCTATCCTAATGATCTTTTTGTCACACTGGTGGCTGCCAAACAGCACTCCAAGCCATTAAATGTTCTTTCTGCTTGCTGTGGTACTTGGACATTTGGTGAATTTGTCTGCTGAAAAGATATTTGTTCGTGAGAAAAATGGGCACGCATTACACTAATGTCCTTTTTATCCACAATTAAAACAGGAACTGATGCATTGTTTGATCTTTGATGATGTAGGAGGGTAACAATTTTGTTGGTATTTTCCTGGGGCTTACTGTGACCCCGCCCCATCCCAGCAAATCATTAATGAAATATTGCAGATGAACATTCATTCATTTATTTTTTTGTTTCTTTTCTTCTTTGACTATATCTTCCATCTATTGTGCTTGGTTAACAATTTCACGAATACTTAAACTAGACCAATTTAAACAAATGTTTTTAATCTGTTCTTTAATTGGTGGTGATAAGCCTGTTGACAACCCACTGGGTGCCTTTCTGTAGGTTCTGGGTGTTCTGAAGTCTTCAAATGTAGCTATGCTGTATTGTAGATATGTATTAATCAGTTAATTTTGTTTTTGTACAATTGCCTTAATTCTTGCCTAATTAGGTGTTGGGATCAAGGTGTAGTAATCACGTTCAATAAATTATTTCTGGCAGTCAGAAATTTGTCATTTGTATATTTTGGGATGTTGTCACCTATGGCTGATTTTTCCCATATTTCCAAAAAAAAAAAATGGCAGGAAGTGTTGAAACTTTCAGAAATCCTTGATAGCAGAATTTTGTAACGGTACATGTTCTTGTAGTATTTTGGTATATTTAACCAAATGTGCTGAAACCAGAGGGAGAGAATCTATGATAGTTTGAAATTCTATTCCAGTCCACAAGCATGCTGCTCTTACTATAGTTTCAGCATCACCATCCTGGGCAGCTGCAGGATTAGGTACCTCCTTCAAAGAATGCATTTGAGTGCTAAATGGTACATGGGGGGGGGGGGGGGGCACTGGCATCAGTGGAAGAATAAACACGATGCTTCCTCTATACTCTGTTTAGGAGATGGATTCCACTAACATTCCCCTCTATCAATGATTATCAGAAATTGTGTAACTAATTGTTTAATTCTTTCTAGAGTGGCTATCTTTGGAGGGGTACTTTTGTTACTGAATCTTTTGAATTTACCTGCATACTTTGCATCAGATGTATGCTTGTGTTTATTGTATACATGTCTACTCTTATTGGCTATTCTCATTAACATTTGATTGGAAGGTAAAACGGTAGATTGTTTTTATGTCAAAATCTAGTACTGTAAACTGATCCATGGGGGTAGGTAGAAGTACTGGAAGTAACTTAGGATATATCAAGAGAAGTAGTAGGCAAATTATTAGCAATTTATTCCTCTACCTGCTTTCTCAAAAAGGGAGGGCTGTCTGCCTCATAAGAAGCAGAATGATCATACAGTGGAGGGGGGTGGTTCTGAAGGAATCAGAGGCCAGTCGTAATCCAAAGACTCAAGTTGATTAACTTTTAATTTCTCTAGCTGTTGCAAGGGATAGCAATCCCAGGTACCATGGTATTTTTCTTCCATACATTTTTGTAATGTATTTGCTATCTTATTAGCTGTCTGCATCTGTGTTTTTATTCTAGCTGAATTATATTTTAGACTCCTAGCTTCAGATTTTTTTCCTTATTTTTAGATTTTACTTGTCGGTCATTAAAAGCTGACCAGCAAGAGGCAGGTACTTTATTTCCTACGTGTTTCAATTTTTTAAAGATTTTTGTAAAATGACCTTTGTCAAACATTCCTCCCTCAAGCAACTGCAGTGCATTTTAATAAGTTCTAACCAATTTACCAAATAAATACAGCTGTCATAGTTTCATAGTTTCATAGTATAGTACTAGGCTATCTGCCCTGGGGCATTTGTAAGCCTAGCCATAGTGATGTGGCTTTTGCCACCCCATGAAATGGTACAAAAAATGTACAGAATAAATTTACAATACTGTGCCTCTGTCCAGTAGTGACACAATGAAGGTCCCCTTATATAACAGAATTAGTTTACTGTGCCCCTGTCTAGCAGTGACACAGATGTGACCCCTGGGGTAAACTTACGATCTCCCATCCACTCATCAAGATTTCTCTTGAAGAGAGTCAGTGAGGGGCTCTGCCTAATACGAACTGGGATCTTGTTCCAAAGCATGGTAAGCCTCTGGGTTATGAATCTATCCCTCCAGCATGTCCTATTCATACTTGTGCCGAGGTTTAAGTCTTTAGCTGTCATGGTCCTGATGGATTTGGATTTTTTGAGGTGGAGCATGTCCATCAGATCCTGATTGGACATGGCCTTGTACGTCAGGCAGAGATCACCTCTGAGCAGGCGGTATGCTACTGAATAGAGCTGAAGTTTCTTTAGTCTGGCAGAATAAGACATATGTTGGAGACTGTTGATCCTCTTGGTGAGGTACTTTTGTGGTCTCTCCAGCTGTTGCAAATGCCGGGTGAGGTACATACCAAATGGAGCACTGTACTCAATCATGGGTCTGATGAGGGAGGAATATAGGGGTACAATGACATCCTTGGATCTGGATGTGAATCCCTTCATGATGAGGTGTGCAAGGTAGAATGTTTTTCTAACCACTTTGGCAACGTGGGTGTCAAATGAGAGGTCGCTTGGGTCCCTAGGTCTCTGATTACTTTTTCCATACTCAGTGGGTTGCAGTCTATGTGATAATTTGTGGATACTTTGTTTTTCCCAAAGGGGATGACTATACATTTTTTGGCATTTAGTTTAAGGCCGTGACTCCGGCACCAGTTGTCCGTTTCTGTGAGGCCTTTTTGTAGGATGTATGTGTCTGCTGGTGTATCGACTATGGCGCCTAGTTTGCAGTCATCTGTGAACTTTGTCAGCCACAGCCCTCCTATGTTTGCTTTAACATCTGAGAAATAAATGCCGAACAAGAGGGGTCCCAGGACAGATCCCTGTGGGACACCACTTGTGACTGGCTTTGAGTCTGACATTGCTCCAGCGATTTTAACTTTATGGGTTCTGTCCTTTAGCCAGTTTGCAACCCATCTAGTGACATAAGGGTTTACTTTTAAGCTGTTGACCTTATCTATGATGCCTGAGTGGGGTATTGTGTCGAAGGCCTTAGCCAAGTCCAGGTATGCTGTATGGACTGCTTTGTCCTCATCAATGGCTCTAGTGACTGTTTCAAAAAAGTCAACCAGGTTTAAAAGGCAGGATCTGCCCTTTACAAAGCCGGACTGGGTGGGGTTAAGTGTCTGTAGGTCCCCTATGTCTCTGTTTATGAGTTCCATAATGATTCTTTCCATAGCTTTCCAGACCAGGCTGGTTAAGCTTATGGGGCGGTAGTTTCCAGGGTCTGTAGAGGCACCCCCCTTGTGGAGTGGGACCACTGTTGCTGTACGCCAGTGTTCAGGTACATATCCCGAAGTAAGTCTAAGGTTAAATAGCATTTTTATGTGTGGGTTTAGCTCCTCTTGGAGTTCACGTAACACGCAACCTGGGATACCGTCAGGTCCCATTGATGCTGTGTTGTTTGCTTTGTTTAGGGCGGTTCTCACTTGGACATCTGACATGACAGGGAGATTATATTCAGCTGGGATAAGTATTTCTTCTTTTGGGGGTGAGGGAGGGGAGAAATTTGCACTGAACCTGTCAGCCAGAATGTTGGCAATATCTATGGGTTCAGTGTATTTTTTGTTGTTGTGAACCAACTCTGAGCATATCTGAGGGTTTCCGCCCAGGTTTCTAACATAGGTGAAGAAGGCTTTGTGGTTATCTTTAGTGTCCTTAGCGATTTTTCTCTCAAAGTTGGCCTTGGGTGTTTTTATGAGAGAACGTAGTATGTAATGTGATCCTATCTCGCCTACATTCTGTACTGATGGGTTCGGAGCCGATCCTCGGCTCCGACTCGGCACGCTCTACTATAGAACGAAGTCTCTTATTGGCTGAGCTGTCCCACATCCCAGGATGCACCACCACTGCTTCCCCAGATCTCGTTTGCCGCTTCTACAGCAAAGACGTGGTCTCGGACTTGGCTGAGCTAAGTGCTTGTTATTTAAAAAGCTTCTGTCAGAAATTTTTTGCTAACCTACCCAAAAGCTGTTTTAACAGCTATTCGTTGTTGTGTGACTGTGACATTGTGTTTTTTGTGGTAAAATTGTCTAGTTTGAGGGAAAAGATCCCGTTTAAGTTAGAGGGGCCTTGCCCTCGCACTTTGTGGAAAACTTTTTGTGTGTGAGTCTTTCTTCAAGTGTTCCCGTTTGAGTTAGAGGGGCCTTGTCCTCAGCTTCTTTAAGCTATTCGTTATTGTAAGTGTACTTTAAAGAATTTTTTTCTGTGGTAATTATTTGTGTTTCAATATGTCGAAAGAGCACAGACCTTCAGGATTCAAAAAATGCTCTAAAAGCAGTTACAAAATGTCCATCACGGACGATCACTCTTTGTGCGTTTATTGTTTAGGCCCTAAGCATCTTCAGGAGTCATGTAGCGTTTGTCACGCTTTTTCCTCCCGTGCCCTCCAAGAGAGGAAAAACAAATTGATTTTAAAAGGGCTTATCACCCCTTCTTTTGAGGAGGCTTTATCTTCTTCCTCTTCACCTTCTAAGAAGAAGAAATTGTCGGCTCCGACCAGCCCGTTGGAACCGGCTACAAAGAAATCTCGGCAGGCTTCTCCATCGGCTCCACTGACTTCGGAGCCGAGAGCAGAACGGTCTGCCTCGATGCCTCCAGCCTCGACTCCTCTGGCTTCGGAGCGGACGGCTAGAGCATCGAGAGGCGGGTCACCTTCATCGGCTCCACTGTCTTCGGAGCCGATGAGAGTTGCCCGCTCAGACTCTTCCCCTTCGGCGCCGAAGTCCTCTTCGGCTCCGAGGGAAATTGCAATGGTTGTGGAGTCTCCCTCGGCACCGATATTTATCGAGACTATTCGGAGCCGGTCCCCCAGTCCTTCGGAACCGGTGGAGAAGTCGACTCGAACTCGTTCGATCTCTTCTCGGTCTTCGAGAATGTCGGATTCGGACATAGACAGGGTACTTCAAAGGCTGTTTCAGTCTCCGGTCTTCCAAAAGTTGGTTTCGGCTCCAGCCCAGTCGGCTCCAGAGCCGGTTGCCCACCCTGTTGTCTTGGTTCCTCCTCCAACAGCCTCGGCACCATTGGAGTCGGTGCTGGTGGAGCCGGTGGAGGTTTTCGGGTCGGTTCCGACCCTTACTCCAACCCCACCCTTCGGGTAGGAGTTCGGTACACGGACCTCCTCTGTCGGCCCCGGGGGTGACGCTTCGGGACCGATGTTTTCGGTTCCGAGCCTCCCTCTCGGTGCGTTGGCTGCGGGAGTGCCGTCTACTGTTGTGGCCTTGGGGGTCGGACCTTCCCAGGACTCTGGGGGTCCCGCCTTTCAGGCCATGAGGAGTGCTTTGGCCAAATCTTCTTTGGCCACCTCCACAGTCTCACCGTCACCTTCCCTTGGCACGGAGACTGGTTCCTTTGTAGTCCCCCTGTCTCAAGACAGCGGAGCCCTGGGGTCTGAGGCCACCCCCATCGGGGGTTCCGTCCTTCCTGAAGGTCCCTCCGAAGCGTCTTCGGAGGAACCTCCAAGGAAGAGACAGTGCAAAACGAAGCACGTCGACTCCCCTGATGAGTGTCTCACCTTGGACACCGACCTCGATGATGCGGAGGGGTCCCCCAAGTCGTCCTCGGATGATGTCTCCTTTGCAGACATTTTGGAAATCCTGAAGCAACAAGGCGACTGGCAGTCCAAACCCCCTTCCGTTGAGGAGTCGGTATTCCTCAAGGCCTTCGGGGCTCAGCCCTCCACCTCCTGGGTGTCTCCGCCCTTCGATGAGCTTCTGGATTGATCTCTCGAAGGGCGTGGGAACACCCAGATTCTGTGGAACCGGTGCCAGCTCGCCCCAATAAATTTCTTTCAGCACCCCCCAAAAAGGATTTTCTCTCCAAAGGTGTGGCTGTAGATGCCCTGGTGGTGGCATCTGCTACCCAACAAGATGTGGCAGAGGCTTCAACATCCATCCATCCTCCTAATAAAGAGTCCAGGAGCATGGATCAGTATGGGAAGTGCACCCTTACTTCAGCAACCTTTACTTTAAGGTCTCTGAATTATCTGACGCACTTCACCAGACTTCAGAGGGATCTGGTCAAGGAACTTTCAGATACCCTCTCTGGTAACTTACCTGAGCAGTTGGCCCAGACGGTTAGCTCTCAGCAGGCTACCCTATCATCGTTGTCGAACTAGTCCATGAGGCTCATTTCATATGCAGCCGAGGGGGGCGAGCAGAGCGGCGGGAACAGGTGTTGCTCTACGGAGACAAGCCTGGCTTCGCCTGTGTCATTTTGCGGAAGCCTTCAAGTCTTCTTTGCCGACGCTCCCTTTGATGGGTCCTCTCTGTTTGGACCCAAGGTAAAGGACACCTTGACTCGCTGTGAACAAGAGGGTAAGACTTTAACTGCCGTAGGGACACGGTTTTCCACTCCCTTCAGGCCTTATCCCAAGGCTAGAAGAGGGGGGAAAATGTGGTTCCGTAAATCTCAAAAGTCTTACTCTTCACAGCAGAGCGATCCCCCTTCTAGAGGCAGAGGAGGGGGAAATTTTTCAGGAAGACGCCGCCCCAGAGGTGGCAGAGGCCCCCGCAACACTGGAGACCGCGAGTCCTTTCGTGGCTCCTCAACCTTCCAGAATCCCTGAAGGATTGCCCGACTGTGCAGCTCCGGAGCCAGTCGGGGGTAATTTTTCAAAGCACCTAAAGGCCTGGGAGAGTATCACTCAGGACCGATGGGTGCTCCGAATCATCGCCGGAGGTTACACCATCCCCTTCTCTCAACCCCCCCCCTCCATCCCAAAAAATCCCGGACCCGCCACCCAGTCAACGGGATCTTGCAGCCAACTAAATCTCAAAGCTGCTTCAAAAAGGAGTCATCCAACCTGTCCTCTTTAGGCCAGACCGGATTAGGGACTTACTCAAGATTCTTTTTGGTGCCAAAAAAGACCGGGGACTTGAGGCCCATTTTGGATCTCAGCAAGCTAAATCGATCAGTGAAGAAGTCCAAGTTCCGGATGGTCACCTTACAATCCATTCTCCCGCTGCTGGAGAAAGGTGTTTGGATGTGCTCCATAGATCTCAAGGACGACTATTATCACATCCTGATAGATCAGGCGTCCAGGAGACACTTGCGCTTCAGCCTGGGAGACAGTCATTTCCAGTTCCGTGCACTGCCCTTTGGTCTCACCACAGCCCCCAGGGTGTTCACCAAATGTTTGGCGGTGGTGACTGCTCACCTGAGAAATCTGGAATTCCAGGTGTTTCCATACCTAGACGACTGGCTCCTAACTGCCACCTCCAGGCGTCTACTCTTGCAAAACCTAGCAGCCACCATATCTCTAGGCAACTCCCTAGGAATCACCTTCAATTGGACAAAGTCCGTGTTGCTGCCATCTCAGCGCATTCGGTTTATCGGAGTAGAGATAGACTCAAAGCAAATGCGGGTCTATCTTCCTACAGAGAGGATAGAAACACTACAGTCTCAAGTTCGAGCCTTGCTCCTCAAACGTCGAGCCCCAGCCAGGATGGTCCTACAACTGTTAGGTTCCATGTCGGCCACCATTCTCCTAGTCCCCTTGGCAAGGTTACATATGAGGATTCTCCAGTGGCTCCTGTCAGTCCAGTGGTCTTATCAGGATCTCCCTCTCAGTCACCACATTCTGATCACAGAGACGTGCAAACAGGACCTTCGTTGGTGGCTTCTTTCCTCCAACCTGGATCAGGGGCAACCCTTCGTTCCACCACCTCCAGTGGCCACATTGACTACGGACGCCTCCCAGACGGGGTGGGGGGGACATTACCTGGGCAGGTCAGTCCAAGGCAAGTGGCACTCCGAGAGTCTCCTCCACATCAACATACTAGAAATGAGGGCGGTGCTTCTATCGCTGCAAGCACTACACAGTTACCTCCCCCATGGTATGATTGCCATTCAGTCCAACAACATGTCAGTAGTCTGGTACCTGAACAAACAGGGAGGGACCAGATCCTACCCCCTTTGCAGAGAGGTCATGAAGGTATGGGATTGGGCGATTGCAACCAAACGCTTTCTGGTAGCAACACACATTCCAGGGAGATCCAATGTGATAGCCGACAGACTGAGCAGAACTATTCTCTCCCCTCACGAGTGGTCTCTGAACGACAGAGTGGCAACTCAGATTTTCAGAAGACGGGGAACTCCTTGCTGTGACCTTTTCGCAACCCCCCTCAACACAAAATGCCAACAGTTCTTCTCTCTCACCCCTGTTCCGGGGGAAATTCCCAAGGACGCCCTAGTCCAAGCTTGGCCCACCGGTCTGCTATACGCCTTTCCACCGGTTCCCCTTCTTCCCAAGGTGATCCAGAAGGCGATTTGCTTGGAGAGAAAAATGATTTTAGTTGCCCCATACTGGCTTCGTCAAGTCTGGTTTCCCTTTCTTCGGAAATATGCACTGGATTGTCCATGGTTCCTGGACCAAGTTCTGGATCTCTTGACCCATCAGTCGGGACAGCTTCATTAGTCCCTCCACTCGTTGAAGTTAACAGCTTGGCTCCTCCTCTTCCAGCCATAGCCAGGAACCATGTTTTGAACCCGGAAGTCTTATATATCTTGTCCTCGGCCCACAAGACTTCTACTAAGAAAATGCATAGCAGCAAATGGAAGAGATTTGTTATTTGGGCCCAACTCCGGGGATTAGACCCCATAACAGTCCCGGTGTCAGAGGTTCTGAAGTTTTTAGCTTCTCTGTTCAATCAAGGTTGTTCGGTCTCTACCATCAAGGTCCAATTGGCAGCTATTTCCAATTTTCATGAGAGCATAGAACCACCTTTGATGAGCAACAAGTTGTGTAAAGCCTTCATGAAAGGTGCTGGGTTGCTACGGCCCCCGATATCTCATCCCGCTCCACCGTGGGACCTTAATGTGGTGTTAGGTGCTTTGACCTCTTCCCCCTTTGAACCGACAGCAACTTGTGACTTAAAATTTCTTTCTTGGAAGACTGCTTTATTAGTTGCAATTACATCAGCCAGGAGAGTTTCGGAACTTCAAGCCCTATCGTCAAACCACCATACCTGGTTTTCACAAGGATAGAGTATCCCTCAGACCGAACCCATCCTTTGTTCCTAAGGTTTGTTCTAGTTTTTGTCTGCAACAATCATTGGAGCTTCCAGTTTTCTTCCCAAAGTACTCAAACAAAGCAGAATACATCTTTCACACCTTAGATGTTCACAGACAATTACGCTTCTATTTGGATAGGACACACCAAGCACGGAAAACAGATCAGTTGTTTGTGTCCTTTTCAGACAATAAATTGGGCAAAGCCGTCACGAAAGTCACTATTGCCAAGTGGATCAGAGACTGTATCAGTCATACTTACTTCATTTCTAATAAAGAGCTTACAGCTACAGTGAAAGCTCATTCTACCAGGGCTATGGCTACTTCGGCAGCTTTTCATTCCAAGCTTGCCATTAGTGACATTTGTGCTGCGGCTACGTGGTCTTCTCCTCACACCTTCATTTCTCATTACAAATTGGACGTGGCATCTCGGGGGCGAGCTTCCTTCGGTTCCACAGTTTTCAGGAGTGTTTTCCAGTGAGCCACCCAGGAATCAGGTGCTAGGGACGCTGTCCCATCAGTACAGAATGTAGGAGAGATAGGATCACATTACATCTTTTAGTTATGTACTTACCATAACTTTAGATGTATGGGATCCATCTCGCCTACATTCCTAATAACCCACCCTCCTTCCCCCTGCCTTGGAGATCAGAAGAGACCGGACGGTTCGAGTTCAGCTGTTTCATCTTGAAACACCTGGCAATATTATATCAACAGTCTATGTGTGTGTGCATGTGTGCGGACAAACAAGATCTGGGGAAGCAGTGGTGGTGCATCCTGGGATGTGGGACAGCTCAGCCAATAAGAGACTTTGTTCTATAGTAGAGCGTGCCGAGTCAGAGCCGAGGATCGGCTCTGAACCCATCAGTACAGAATGTAGGCGAGATGGATCCCATACATCTAAAGTTATGGTAAGTACATAACTAAAAGTTTCTGCTAATGTTGATCAGAGATGCCTTCCCTTCATGGGATTTTGCTCTGACGTGCAGTGGCTTCCTTCTTTTGTTATACAATTTGTTTATGGCTGAGGTCCACCAGACAGGACGCTTACCTTTGGTGGAGAGGGACTTGGATTTATTTGGGATTGCATGATCCATGCATTCTTGGAGATGTCCATAGAAAGCATTTGTGAAGGATTCGGCATTGTGGGAATGTGGTATCCACTGGCACGGTGGGCTTAAAGGATACCATCTCAGTCTTAAGAAGAGTGAAATCTGCTTTTGAGAAGTTTTTCACTGTGGTCTTTTGTGCTGGGGGTGGAGGTGGGATATGTATATCCAGGGTGATTAGTTTGTGGTCAGATCTCACTAGTGTGGGGTATACTTCTGGTGTGGAGCATTTTGTCCCCATGTTTGTGATGATCAGGTCTAGTATATTATCTCCCCTAGTGGGAGAGGTGACTAGTTGTTCCAGTGCATTTGAATTTATGAATTCCAGGAACCTTTGGGCTAGGGTATTAGGGCTAGAATAATGTACCCAATCTATGTTTAGGTAGTTGAAGTCTCCCAGTATGATGGTATTTTGTGATACATTCATATCCTCCAATGTCTTCAGGAAGGCTGAGTAGGGTTCTTGAGATTGGGAGGGTGGTCTGCAACATGCTACCAGTTGTATAGCAGTTTTGCCTATGGTTAGTTGCACCTGTATGGTCTCTGATGCTTCATGTGTTGCTACTAACCTGGAGGTGTGGGTGTCCTTGATGAATATGGACACTCCCCCTCCCTTTGTGGTTCGGCCCTTGGTTTTGGGGCCGAAAAGCATGATACGAGCTATAGCCTGGTAGCGCTGGGGTGCTCTCAGGAGCCTTGAACCAGGTTTCAGTCACTGCACAGACATCGATGTTCTCCATGCTGAGGAGTGCATCAAGTGCTTGCATCTTGAGATTTAGACTTCTGGCATTGAGCAGCATTGCCCTTAGTTTTTTTCCATTTTTGTTTTCTAAGGAGGTGGGTTTGTCTTTTGGGCCTTGCCTAAAAAAGGCAATATGGGGGTGGCAAGAGCCTTAGCCAATATCCGGAAGCCCAGTGGTGACAGGTGTAAGCCATCTCTTGCGAAGCAGTGTGGCTTGTCCAACATGTCATCCCAGGCAGACAGACATTGGATCCCTTTAGAATGACACCAGTACTTGAGCCAATTATTAAAGCTGATCATCTTGTCTTTGTATTGTGGTATCATTCTTGGTGAGGGCAAGATGCTGCTCAGGGTCAGGGTCATACCAGCCTGGGCTACATAATCGGAGAGCTCCTCTATGTCTCTTTTCATGTAGTCCAGGGAAGTACATCTCAGGTCATTCACACCAGCATGGACAATGACGGAGTCATATTTGTACTTGCTTTGGAGTGACTTGAGTGCATGTGTTATGTGGTGGATCCTAGCTCCCGATAGACAGCTCACAGTCACCCTCTCCTTGTTCAGCCTGGTCAGTGGGACATCAGTGTGTCTGACTATAGAGTCACCTATTACTAGTGTATCAGGCAAGGTGTTTGGCCTTAAGGGCTGTGATTGGTTGACACACTGATTTATTGAAGCATGTGTTGCATGTGTTTTGTTTTGAGGTGGTGGATTTTTGGATGTCTACTTTGGGAGCCTCTGTTGTTTTGGTAAGTTTTTTATTAGAGTCTCCGAGTATGTCTTTGTGTTTTTATGTGTTTGGTTTGCAGTTGTGGTAGGTCTATGTGGGACTGGGATTGTTGTGTGTGTGGTTACCATCTCCTCCTGTCTAGTCATGCCAGCCCTGAGTTGAGAGAGTTCAGCCTCCAGTTTGGCTATATAGTTGCATCTCTCACATGTATTTGTGTTTGTTGGGAGGAGGAGAGGGTTGTCTGTGTACATGAGACAATTGTAGCATTGTCTCAAGATACCCAGATTGACCAGCTGAACTGGAGAGGACGCCAGTAATGTACCACTCGACATGCTAGAACAGTATAAGGGAGTGCTGTACCTTTAAGGGAAGTGGATATTCACAGGAGTGGTAAGTAGATGTAGTGCTTTACTTAGTACGAGAGTGCTTACTTAGTAGAGAAGTATTGAGAACAAGTGCTAGGTTTATAATATAGTGAGTAGTCTGATTATACTAAGAGTAGAGCTTCCTTAAGGGAAAATTTGAAGAGCAGACCTGGCGGAGCTAGAAGAAGTTTAACATTGTTTAACCGGCGCTGCGCTATGCGCACAACCATGCAAAGCTGTGCAAACACGGATTTTAAACAGTGAACTACAAAAGAGCTAGAAATGGTCCAAAGCACCCAATTACTACAGCTTCTTGTGCTGAGGTCACTTCCTACAGGGACAGGTAGGCTGCTCAAGGCTCCCCACTCCCACTGGTGAGCAAAGAAACTTCCTTCTATCCAAGTAAGGTAATGGACAACACAGGAACTACACCACAGCCCAGAATACAGCAATGCCTGTAAACTGGTCTAAACTAGTCGAGGAGAGGCGGGAAAACAAGGATTATATTTTTGTTTTTTTGATAGAAACACACAAAAAATGCAGAAACAGTGATAAATCAGTTACACAGGCTAGCACACTTAGTGGGCAGCCTCAACAGTTAAATTAAGCAAACAAACAAACAAACTTTCGATCAAATTCGACTAAAATGTAACTAAGTGCAGATTTTAAAATAATGCAGCAATCAATTAAAAAACAGTTCAAGCTAGTTCAGGGTAAGCTACAGAAGCTATTCCAAGTGAAAAAAAGCAAAGATACTTAAATCCAGAAAGTAGTCGCTTTTCTGAGTTCCCTGCTGCTAGGACCACTCTGCAGGACCACGAGGAGCTTGTCTGAGCAGTATAGCCAGAAAAAAACGCCCAGAGGCGGATTTTAAACAGTGAACTACAAAAGAGCTAGAAATGGTCCAAAACAACCAATTACTACAGCTTCTTGTGCTGAGGTCACTTCCTACAAGGACAGGTAGGCTGCTCAAGGCTCCCCACTCCCACTGGTGAGCAAAGAAACTTCCCTCTATCCAAGTAAGGTAATGGACAACACAGGAACTACACCACAGCCCAGAATACAGCAATGCCTGTAAACTGGTCTAAACTATTCGAGGAGAGGTGGGAAAACAAGGATTATTTTGTTGTTTTTTTGTTTTTGTCTCAACCATATTTATTGAACATCAACCTCAATTAAAAGCTGCAGTCCCACCACTGAGAGATAAATGCATAAAATTAGTTAAAATCTTCATTCAAATACAGTTAAAAGCAAGAGACAAGAGAAAAAACAGATAAGCGCTTTCGGCTAAGCCTTCTTCAGATCCTTATAATCAAAAAGGCACGTCCCGTTGTTTAAATCATCCTTAGGCAATCATCTCTTAAGGTTCCTACTTTTTAGCACTGGTTTTAAAGGGACCACTACATTAAATCCTGGGTTTTTATCTGCTTGTAGGTCAGCTATCCTATAAGTTTCCCTTATTTCTGTTCTATTAAATAAATCGCCACTCCTTGAGCTGTCATTAACTTTTTCTAAGGCCAGAAAAAAAGAACTTATGTTCGGGGTATACCTGAATATGCTGAGAGAGGGCATAGGTGTTGCAAGTCTGATATCGCTAAGGTGACGTAGAATTCTTTCTTTGAAAGACCTATTCATCTTTCCTACATAAAATGCTTGAGAGTTGTTACAAACAGAAACATATATAATGTTTCTGGTGTTGCAATCCACATAGTCTTTTAAGTAATATACATAACCAGTGACTAGATGCTTAAAATATTTGTCACAACCAATATATAAGCATGCCTTACATTTTTTATAAGGGAAAGTGCCTACTCTAGGATCTGTTTTCATAGTGCAAAATCCATCTTTATAACACAATAATCTCTTAAGGTTGGATTTATTCTTAAATGAAAATCATGGTATCTCTCCATTTATTTGCCTCAGTTTATCATCCAAGGTTAAAATCTTCCATTTTTTCTTAATAATTTCACACATATCAGAAAGATCACTACTATATGTTAATAAATATCTCAGGCCATTTGATTTTTGTTTATATTTGGTCTAATATTTATTGAACATGTCTGTGAAGTCCCAAACTCCAGCTCTTTTAATACATCCACAATCATACCTATTGTATTCATAATACAGTGATACTTTAGGAAACATATTTGCAACTATAATTAATAACCCAGTCTCATACTGCTAAGGAAATATTTTTCCTTATTATTATTATTACTATTATTATCTTTTTGAGTAAACACCACTCTCTTACCTTTAACGAAAACTTTGTCTTTGTTACTTTTATAATTAAATACCACTCTCATACAATATAAACCACTCATACAATTTCATCTATTGCAGAAAT